>NC_028360.1:1887571-1936490 GCF_000741045.1 Vigna radiata var. radiata
GCTGAGACCTTTTCTTCCTTTTATAAAAAATCAATAAAAATTGTTTTGAAGGTTTAAGCACGTGTGTGATCGCACGCATCGTCCTCGTGCTGAGAACCTTTTCTTTTTCTTACATAAAAATTACAAAAATATCAAAACATCCTTTCTCAAACAAACAATCAACCTTTCAGCCAGAACTACGTGATCCTTGATTCTCCATCCAAAGTGGAGATACNTAGGAGCAAGGCTAGTCCTTGTCAGGCTCTTTTTCCCAAAAATCCAAATTTTCCAAACAAACTTTTCAAACAATTCTCCAAACAAATTTTCCAAATGGTTTCCGAAAGAACTACGTAACCCTGATTTCTCATTTTGAATGAGAATGCGTAGGAGCAAGGTCAATCCTTGTCGGGCCCAAAAAAAAATAAAAAAATATTCTTGTTTCTTGTTGTTCTTGGGATAGTTAAACATTTTGCAAACCACATTTTTATTCGCGCATTTAATTAAAGGTACTGCCTTTGGGCAGGCGTTGTAGGGTGATAACACCTTCCCTACGCGTAACCGACTCCCGAATCGAATCTTTGGTTTTCATAGACCAAGCCTTATTCTTTTTTATGGTTTTTTCCATAGTTTTCCATAATAAACTATGGTGGCGACTCCAAAACTTTTTCAAATTAATTTTATCTTTTTGGATCGTCGTCCCGTCGTGATTTTGGTTGCGACAACAGTGTTTATGCTTGATCAGATAAAATGTCTGCTTCATCTTCTTCTTGCAAATGCTTGGGTTTGGGGTTTAAACAGAGTTGTGACAGTGTGAACAGGCTGGGTCTAAAACCCACTTGCTTTTGTGGTGAGAATGCCTGCAAGGTGGAGGCCGTGCCTGTGGGATCATAGTTGTTAACCACAACAGCGACATTCCCTGTGGCCAAAGAAAAAGAAAGAAATTGTTTTAAGACTTTTCTCTCCTTCTCATAAATCATTGTCATCATCAAATTCTGAACAGCATAAAAGGTTTATGTTCGAAGAGATTCGAACAGAATAAGAGGGTTTAGCAATTGACCTTAAGGAATTTAAGTGACGAGCTTTGCCTTCTCTTTCAGAAAATACCCAAATGCCCTACACCTTAGTCCCCAAAAAAACATATGGTGTGAATATCTCTTTCCACTGTCATTTTTAAGAATTAAAGCCCTTTTGTAAGACAACTTTCTAATTAATCCGCTAATTCTTTTATCAGGAATTTGCTCACTCGTGTTCAGTACTCTCATATTGCAGAATTAAAGAGCAAGCTCCAAAAATGAATTATTAAAGTAAAAACCCTAGAAGAAAAACAATACCATAAAACAGATGACAGAACCTAAGGCAACAGTGGGGAATCGACCCAGATAAGAATCAGCAACGAAAGCACCCACCACAGGGGTGAAATTGCTGGTAGCAGATGACAAGAGAAGTATTTGGGTTGCTTTGGCAAGGTGAAGCTTGTAACTTACCATCAAGAACCATTGAATAACCTCCTTCAAAGCCCTCCACGTGATGATTGTCTTCGTCTACTTCTTCTTCTTTCCAAATGCAATCTCCAATTTTCACTCACTTCCCAGATTAAATCCCTAGCTCACCAGATTGAAATCCCTAATCCCCTAATGCAACTTAAAGTTAAATCACTTTATAGAAATATCTGTGTCATAAACGATTTTTTTAAAATATAAATTCCACGTAATGCAATCACTTAAAGTAATCCATTAATGTTTGATACAGCTCAGCACAATTAGACGTCGTCAGTGGGAAATTAACGGAGAGGGCTTTATTGCCTCAAATTAACAAATATTTGGATGCAATTGGGACAAAAAAAACATGAGGACCCAGTTGAGAATTGGGCACAAATATGAGGATCAAAACATATATTTAACCTTTATTTTAAAACTCTAATTCTACCTCATTTATTCACTGCATCGTTGCATCCCCACCCCCACATCTCACGGATTTTGTCCTTTCTTCCTCATTTCTGTTTGAGTTCCTCTCTTTTCTTCTTCATTCCCTTTCATTTTCGTTCATTATTCTCTCCACCATTTTCTTTTTGGGTTTCATTGCTTTCATTGGTTGTTGATTCCTGGTGTGGAGGAACGTTGAGGAGCGTCGATCCAGGTTTCGTTGCTGCTTGTTTTCATCTTGATCTAGGTTGGTTTTCTTCACCACTCTTTTGTAGCTTTGTTTACATGTCAGTTAGTTTAATTTGCATGTGTATTTAGGTTGTATTATTGTTTGTTTGCTTTGAATATGTGCTATGTTGTTGTTGTTATTGATTCATGCATTGTATATGCCGCTGTTTGTTTAGTTTTTGCTTTGAACAAAGCCCGTGAAGGCCATAATGGAAATGGGATATTCGTTGGACCTTCTACGGATATAGGTATATGTTGAAGGCCCAACGGATATCCCACTTCCGTTGTGGCTTTCGGGTTCTCTACGGATATAGGTATATGTTAAAAACAATGGATGAAGGCCTCAACGGAAATGGGAGATCCGTTGGGCCTTCAACAGATACCAATATCCGTTAACGGATATGGACATCCGTTGAAGGCCTAACCGATCTCCCATTTTTATTAAGGCCTTCATCCATTTTTTAACGTTTTAGATTATTAATTTAATAATTTATAAAATTTTCTATTTATAGTTTTTAAATGAATTGTTTAAGTTTTAATTAATTACGTAAATATTTTGTATATTTAAATTATTTTTATTTGTTGAATTAAATATTATTAATTTAATATAACAGTTACATGAGAGAAGAAGATGAAGAGCAATTTGATTTCTATAGAAGTGATGGAGTGTGAAGATGCATTCATATAGTGATGGGGATCATTAATGAATTATTAATGAAATAGTTGGATGTTAGTGAAAGTTAAAATATTTAACCACCATAAATAAATAAATATTACAGAAAGATAAAACAGGAATGAGGAAGTGGAGAGAACAATATGTGGTGGTGAGGAAAGTAACATTTGGAGACATTCTAGAAGTGAAGAAATAATGTTTTCTTCACAATGGAATAACCAACACACTTAGAGCAAAAGTAAGAGTAAAGTAAAAGTTGCTTCAACATAATATTAAATACCTATTATGTATTGAGTTATAGGCCACAAATGTCAACTACCATGAATGGCAACACCAAGAGACTCTCCTAATTCTTCTCCTTACATTTGTCTCAAAATCCTAACAATCTTCTATTATACCTCCTTCTTTGTAATTGCCTATCATGGATGACCTTCTCTTCCACCTTCTTCAATTGGCTCTCCAAATTCTATTTCTTTTCTCCATCTTATCTCTATAGGGTCAGAGGAAAATAGATTCTTTTTTTCAGCTTGCAACACACCTAACCAAAAGAATTATGGACATTCTTTTGAATTACGGTTTTATTTACTTTCTATTATAATATTTTATATATTATATATATCAAAGTTATATTATATATCGTATAGATTTTATTTAATTATTATTATCCTATTCTAGTCATATATATATATATATATATATATATTTTAATATTATACATTAACCGTTCATTCATTTCATATTTTCATTTTTATTTTATTTTAAATTAATAGTTCTTATTTAAAGTAATATTGCATATCACAATATAAATAAAATCCTAAGTAAAAAATAATTTATAAATTTATAAACTTGAGTTATTCATAATTAACCTACATAATAAATTTATATGGATAAATAGTTAATTTAATATAATAAGTATTGAAATATTTCTTCTTTAGTATAATAAAAATAATAATCTTATAGTATAAAAAGTTTCGTACTGTTAATTTTGTTTTAACTTTGTTAATAATTCACATAATCATGAGTACACATTTAGTCTGTGATAATTTATATAAAAGAAGAGTTAACATTAATATTGAACCTTATAAATGTAAAATACTTAATAGTTCTCTTTGAGATTAACTGCATATTAACTCTACCTTAAATAACAAACATAAAACTATATATTTAACTTAAGTATAATATAATTTTAAAATTCGATTAAAAAATATTTTCATTATTGAATTAAAAGTATAGCTAATAAATTAATATATGAATTATTTAAATTGAATTGGTAAATAGTTGGATGTGAAGCTCAAGCTATCATGATATATAGCTTTTAATTCGATGCATACATAATTTCTTATTGAATGAAAAAAAAATGAAAAAAAAGTGGACCTAACCTTCTTAGATTTCTCATGTTGGTACATGATAATTTGAGTTAACAAAGTTAACGGTTCAAGTCAAATAAATTCACTAATAACTGTGTTCAAATAAAGTTTCTTGTTACATGATAATTTTATTTTTTATATTTATAAAACAGTTTGTAAAATGACATTTGATTTTACTTATTAACATTAAACTTATCTTATTATATTAGGATCTCTAATACGAAATATATATATTTCAAGTGTATACTAGATATTAACGGTGGTTTGATAACGGTTTTAATAGGTAGTATCATAGACTTAACAAATAACATAATAGATTTTGAAATGCTGGGACCATCGGTCGGATATATCAGAACATGCACTAGGGATCGCCGATCAGGTAGGGCGGTCGATGATCACATGATAGAAATGATTATAAACGTCACTAGACAAGAAGAACGGTCGGTCATCTGAGGCATGGGTGACCGGTCGTTCGGATAGGGAAACCAGTAAATTAAGAGTGAGTTTAACTAAGCTAACTACTTGATTAAGGTTATTGGCTGTGATTAGGCCCTGATTAGGGTCGTCCTAATCTCAGGCCCACAACCGACACTATAAATAGAGGTCAAGGGTACCAGGTAAGTAGGTTCATTTATTGCACATTTAATCTTGAGCTCAGATAACCGATTGGACTATTGAACTAACTTAAGCATCGGAGTGCCTTTGGCAGGTACCCTACCGGACGGACATTGCACAAGACGGGCGGAAAGAAGATAACAGTAAAAGAGGACGACTAGACGACAGCGATAGTAGCGGACAGTCTTAGGAGGAGAAATTGTGAAGGGTTGATGTAGCTCGACCTCACACCGTATATATTTCAAGTGTATATTAGATATTAATGATGGTTTGATAACGGTTTTAATAGGTAGTATTATAGACTTAACAAATAACATAAAAGATTTTGAAATGCTATGATAAAATAAAAGAAAAAAAAAAGTATAAGATGAATCTTAATGTATATTAAACATATAAAGTTATATATTTATTAATAAGAAAATGCAAATATATGTCCTAAGCCTATTACATCTAACGTTATTCACATTTACTCAAAAAAGATAAAAATCGATTAGTGTCATATTTGTTTCTATGATAAGAAAAAGGAAAAAAAAATCTAGCTGAAAAACTTCACTATATATTAAATATTTTGTGATGAACAAACAAGTAACAATTAAAACTCAATATTCCATCATCTAAATAATCCATTTTCCATAAATACTTTTTTTTATTAGAAAAATAACATTTCCAAATTGCCTTGTTGAGCATCTCATATGAAGAGATGAGTGTCATTGGAAAATAATGAAACCCAACCACACATTACAAGAAACTTATCAAACGCGTAAAATATGCAGACTGTGTTCCACAGATAATTACATAGCAGATAAGACATGATTAGGTTATAACCGACCAATTAAACTGGAAAGTGAGGTTCAATTGGTAAGCACATGTTTATCAAGAGAAGGAGAAGTGAGTAGGATATATAAAGAAGTGTTGATTCTTGTATGGGAGTGGCACCTTCTTGAAAATAGCTCACACAATATCAACATAAAATGGAAATTGTTGAATAAACTTTAATGTCTCCTATCACTCTTTCCAATCTCGGTTGCTTCATCTCTCCAATCCTTTGCTTTCTCCATTGCACCTTTCGTCTCATCTCAACCCAAAAAAAAGAGTTATTTCGCAAGGTAAGCTCTATTTCGCGTATCCCCTTTTTGGGTGTCTTTGGCGTTGTGGGTGTGTTTTGGCATTTTGCCCCCGTTTCACATTGTCTGGCTTCTCTTTGTCTATCTTTGGCGTTTTTGTTCTCTTTGGCGTTATTTATTCATTTTGTGTTTTGTGAACCCTAAGCCATCATTGATTTTTTGGTCTCTTTCGCGTTGTGATTTTTTCTACAGTTGCAATGGCTTCCGGAATCCCAAAGATAAGTTAAAGTTTTGGTCTTTTATTTAGTCACATTTTTTTGGTTAGTAATAACACTCTTTTCGTAATTTTTTGTAGTGGAGGGTCCGAATCTCTATGGATTCATCAAATGTTGTTGAAATGAATCGTGTGTTGAGAAAAGTCCATGTACAATTGCGACGACACCATTTAGGTGGTGTTTGGACCTACGTGAGGCTTTGGACATTAACTGTGAGTTATTGAAGGTTATGGTATGTAGGTGGGCCGAGCATGATGTTAGCTTTAGGTTGCGTCACCAATTGGTTCCATTTACAGTTTTAGATGTTTTCATGACCACTGGTTTAGGTATAGGGGGTTTAGAAATCTCGTTTGATGAATGTATAAAAGGTTTGGTTGGAGAAATGTTTAATAAAAAAAGCACAACTTTGAAAGACTTGGTTGACATGTTTAATGTCATTGTGTTAGATGAAAACATAGACGTTGATGTTGTGTGTAGGTTGTATATATTTGTTTGTTTGATTGTCTTTTTCTTTCCTAGGAAGTCTAAGATAGTTGCTAACATGCCATCAAAAGTCTTAGATGACCTAGATCGTTTGTGTTTATATGATTGAGGTAGCGGTGTACATAAACACCTTGTAGATAGTTTGAATAAAGGTATGAAAAAAATAATGGCTGGAGGTATCACCAGCTCACTGAGTCTAAGTGGCAATGTGGCCGTATTGCAGGTAAAATTCTTTGTAGTTCTTGAAGTGAATGAATAGAATTTTTTACATTTTGAAATATGTGAATTTAAATTATTTTTATATTGTAGGCTTAGGCGGTAGAGAGACTTTCCTTGGATGGTAATCCAAATTATAGGGATTTCCCTCGCATAGTGCATTGGTTCCGCTATAAGTCACGGTCATATGAAAATATTGATGATATTTTTCGGACTGCAGATGTAAGTATTTGATGTAAGTTTTCTATAATTATTGATGATTTGAAGCTATTGTTAAATTTGTTTGCATGTGTTGTAGTTTAAGTTGGAGTGGTATATTGGCGAGCGTGTCCGTGACATGCCCGAAATCAAAGCTGTTTTTGACCTATTTGATGGAGGGATAGGTCTAGCGCAATTGCCAAAACGATGTAGAGTTAAGGAAGCTGATGATGATAACTCCGATGATGGTACCTTTGAAGCAAACTTTGATGAGATATTAAAGAAAAATAATGGAGAAATGATGGCCTTGAATTCAAGGCTATCTTTTTTGACGAATGAGCTATTTCAAATTCGATAAATTCCAATTTTGAATGAAGAAGGTGTTGGAGGAGGTGATGAAGAACCTTTAGGTGGAGGTAATGAAGAAGCCTTCAATGAAGAGGCCTTCAATGAAGAGGCCTTCAATGAAGAAGCCTTCAATGAAGAAGGTGTGGCTGAAGGTGAAAAACAAGTTCAAAACGTTGTTGAAATTGTTGACGATGAAGAATCGGAGGCACCGCTACCATTGGCAATCGTACCTCTGCATGCAGTTGTTGGTGATCCAAGGCCTAACGTGAATGCTGACCAACTCTACATCGATGTCAGCGTAAGAGATAGACAGCAGAGGTAAGTAATGATAATATTGTTTTATGTACTCGTATGGGCATAGTTTTTTTATTAAAATATGCATTTGTTTTTTTATCAGGATCGTCTGTGAAATAATTGGCCAAACACTAAGCACAAAATCTATTTATACCTTAGCTCCTTACCAATAGGTTGATAACATGGTAAGTGTTTTATGTCATTAGTTGATTTTTACTGTGCATATTCATTTGAAATCATTGATGAATTGTGAATGTGTAGTTGGTGCTATTTGCAACCACCATATTTATGCACTTTGAGAAAAGGAGGACCAGGGTTGTGAAGAGAATCCTTTTCAGTTCCTTATATACGGTAAATTGTTTGTAATAGAATTGTGACATGGTTTAGTTGATTGTAGAAATAATGTGTTAGGCATTTAGTATTGACGTATTTCAACCTATCCACAGGACCTTATACTCGATGATTATAGGAGAATGCCAAAAAATCGTCGTGTGTTCACTCTTCATAACTATAACAGTTGTTTGCGTGCGGGACACTTTGGCCTTCAAGACATCACAACAGCTGACTTTAGGAGTGAGGTTTATTTTTCATTGTGTTTGTGGTGGTATTTGACATACAGTTGTTGTTGATATATTGACTTTCCTTTTGTTTGTTTGTAGTTGTTTCTTCCTTTTTGCCATGACGAACATTGGTGGTGCTATGTTGTCAAACTTAGCACAGTAGACATATATTGTATTGATTCTTTGGGGAAGGGCATAAGACACCGCAAAAGGATTGACACTGCTGTGGTATGTGTGACCCCATTTAATAATGATATTGACTTCCATTTAATAATGTATTGTTAACCTCGTATTGTAATTTTTACTTGGTAGGCTCAAAACCTTGCTCGATTTTTTTGCATCTTGTACAACAGACCGGAAGGGAGTATTGGACCTTTGTCTGTTGTACAAGCAAATATCCCATCCTAACCAAACCTGTAAGTTGTTATAAGCCTTCGCTTTAAAAATATGTTATTGTAAGTGATATATTTTGTCATAAGTGGTTCATGTTATTTCTTTTTTATTGTTTCAAACATGACTGTGGAGTTATAAAGTTACAAGCTATGGAAATTTGGGATGGACTGGATAAATTAAATGGTAAAAGCATGCCACAATACTCGAATGTAAGTAAGAATATGATTTTCATTATTGTTTGATGATTTGGTTGATTTGACAAGTGGAATATTTTCGTTTCAGGAGGAATTGCTTGCAATCAGAAAGCGATATGTACGTGATTGGATCTTGGACGACGAGAACATAAGACTACTGGATGCGCTAGAGGTGTATGGTTGTCATGTGTAGTTTAGTTTGTTTTGATAGGATAGTTGTCATGTGTAGACATGTAGTGAACATAGTATAATGTATATGAAGACAGTGTATTTTTTATATCAAGACAGTGTACTTTTCGTTTTATATATATGAAGAAATTGTACACCTTCTTATTGGAATAAGATCGTTTTATATATATGAAGACATTGTACAAATTCTTATTGGAATACGATGATTGATTTCAAGATTGTTTATGTGCAATGTACAAATGATTGTTGATTTATGATTGATGTCCAGGTTTTTGTTATGTGCAATGTATGAAAGTTGCATAGCAATTAAGGTCAAGTACTGCAATCTGTGCAGCAAAAAAGACCCTTGTAATCGTTAACGAGAGACTTGTAATCATTTACGGGAGTCATTTTGCTGTTTTGGACATCCTGTTGCATTGAAGGAACCACCTATGGTAACGTGGGGAACCACAGGTTATTTTGGGTGTTTTTGAAGACAACTTGGCTGCTTTGTGGTATAAGTGTGAGTGTAGGGTTGGATGTGATGATTGGGAAACCCCATGATGTAGACGGGGTCTACCCAGGGTGATGACATGCACCTTGGTGAAGTCAGTTAAATCTGCCACATAAAACACTGTTGTAATCGTTTACCAGAGGCTTGTAATCGTTTACGCGAGTCATTTTGCTGTTTTGGACATCATGTTGCACTGAAGGAACCACTTGCGGTAACGTGGGGAACCAGAGGTGATTTTAGGTGTTTTAGAAGACAACTTGACTGCTTTGTGGTATAAGTGTGAGTGTAGAGTTGGATGTGATGCTTGGGAAACCCCAAGATGAAGAAGGGGTCCACCCAGGTTGATGACATGCACCTTGTTGAAGTTCAGCTAAATCTGCCACATAAAACACTCTTGTAATAGTTTACGAGAGGCTTGTAATCGTTTACGCGAGTCATTTTTCTGTTTTGGACATACTGTTGCACTGAAGGAACCACCTGTGGTAACGTGCGGGACCATAGGTGATTTTTGGTGTTTTTGAAGACAACTGGAATGCTTTGTGGTATAAGTGTGAGTGTAGGGTTGGATGTGATGCTTGGAAAACCCCATGATGTAGAAGGGGTCGACCCAGGTTGATGACATGCACCTTCATGAAGTTCAGTTAAATCTGCCACATAAAGAGCTCTTGTAATCGTTTACGAGAGGCTTGTAATCGTTTACGCGAGTCATTTTTCTGTTTTGGACATCCTATTCCACTAAAGGAATCACCTGTGGTAACGTGGGGGACCACAGGTTATTTGGAGTGTTTTTGAAGACAACTTGACTGCTTTGTGGTATAAGTGTGAGTGTAGGGTTGGATGTGATGCTTGGGAAACCCCATGATGTAGAAGGGGTCCACCCAGGTTGATGACATGAACCTTGGTGAGTTCATTTTAAATCTTCTACATAAAACACTCTTGTAATAGTTTACGAGAGGCTTGTAATCGTTTACGCAAGTCATTTTGCTGTTTTGGACATCCTGTTGCACTAAAGGAACCACCTGTGGTAACGTGGGGGACCACAATTGATTTTTGGTGTTTTTGAAGACAATTGGACTGCTTTGTGGTATAAGTGTGAGTGTAGGGTTAGATGTGATGCTTGAGAATCCCCATGATGTAGAAGGGGTCCACCGAGGGTGATGACATGCACATTGGTGAAGTTCAGTTAAATTTGCCACATAAAACACTGTTGTAATCGTTTACCAGAGGCTTGTAATCGTTTAGCGAGTCATTTTGCTGTTTTGGACATCCTGTTTCACTGAAGGAACCACCTGTGGTAACGTGGGGGACCAGAGGTGATTTTGCGTGTTTTTGAGGACAACTTGACCAGAGGTGATTTTTCATATTATCTATTAATGTGGTGCTTGTTTGGATGATGATGACGGTTGGTCAGTTGGCAGAACAAATTTGTGGAGGATGACATCCACATTCACATTGTTTTCTGCCCACATCGGAAGTCGAATGACAGGTTTTGGTGTTTCCTTGACCAGGTCAACTGATGGAGGAGAAATGTCAGGTGGAAAAACGTTCACAATGTTGCGGTGAACGATATTCAGGTAGTGGTTCTTCCCAAATGCACTGAAGGATTGAACCTAATTGAACACTACCAAAATTAAGTAATACTTAAATATGAATCTAATATAAAAAATCACAAGAAAGGTAATTAGTAGTAAAATTTTAAATGAAGTACTGAATGATTGGTTTACAAGATTGAGTATCATGACGGAGCCAACTCGAATATTATCTCTAATTTGAGGATCTTGAAGAACTTTATGGTGCAATGAAGCCTTCATGATAACGGATGGGTCCTGCTCACATTAAGTGAATGATTAGTTTTTTTTTTTTTTTTAAATAGTTATACATTGTAAAAATGAATACTTTTATAGTAAAAAAACATGTCTCCAAGACCATTGGGCTTGCACTCCTTTACTAAGCAAGCAACAATTGGAAGGATTTGAAATTTTTTGGCCTCTTTAAGTGGATTGACGTTCTCCATTTTTCCCTCATTAACCAGACCTGCAATTCTCAAAATAATCTGAATAACCAATTATATTGTTAAAATTCATAGTTGACTTGTATTATTTCAACAGATAATGTACCATGGTGTTCAATAAACATTTCAGCCCACTTCCATGCATTGGAGTTGAAATATCTTTCATATGTTGCCTCAGCAACATCATTAGCAAATTCTTGTGTGAATTTGTGGTCTTCAATATTTTTCCTATTGAGGATGGCAGCTTGAACATTACCCGTAGGGCCAGGTATAAGGGACGAAGAAGCATCACACTTTTTAAGAAATGACTCTAGGACATCATCATCATACACAAGGTCTTCCCGTGCATCCATGATAATCCTTTGATAACCTGCATCAATATGAAATCCAGGTTAACGTAACTACAACAATAGAAAGGAAGTTTTATGAAAAAATAAATAAAAATAATAAATAAGTAAGTAATCTCACAAATATATTGAACTACTCCGCGAAATAAGTATGGGTATGAGCGAGATATATAAAGACCTTTGCACCCAACAATGTTTATGATTAAAATATAATATTAAGACTTTTACTGATTTGATGTTGATTTTAATGATGGTACATTACTTGATAAATGAGCCACTCACTTTATGTCACAAATTGTTGAAAGAAGAAGTATAATAACTTGCTTGAATGACATTGCATTAAATGTTTGGAATGGAAAGTTTGCTTCATTAATTGTGGGAAATGAGAGAGAAAAACTTTTTCATGACAGAATTTAACGCACCCATCCTTAATGATATCAAATGAAAAGAATTGTTCATAGTGAATGTGAGATACAGAAGGCTTGTACTCCTTGCAACACACACTTCTTCCCTCCAAAACGCTCCCTCTTTCTTCCATAACGTCGTTCAACCACCAACCTATCTTCATTGAAGTCAGAGTGTTTATTGCCTAGATGTAGAGTTTGGTCAAGAATACTTTAAGTTCATTTAAGGAGGATAGGCTAAGTCCTTCGCAGAAGTTTGGTGAGGACTACTACACCTTCATTTAAGGATCTTTGTAGGTATGAATGTGTTTGTCTCATTTAAGAAGGCATTTCATTTGATTTCTACTTTTTTAATGATATTTGTCATTTTTGTTAATGTATGTTGTTGTGTTCAGTTAAAAATAATTAAATTTTATAGGACTTCACATTTTTGGAATGTATGTAAAAATTTGTTATACTTTTCACTATGATCAGACTTTGTTGTCGTCTTCATAATGGATACAAGCACAAGTAATGTGAACGAGCTGCCTCAGTGCAATGCAAATACTCCTGAGCCTAATGAAAGTTGTTTGGACAACGAGCGTAAGATTCATATGTGTTTTGATTCAATGGAAGAGGCTAAGAAATTCTACACAAATTACGCCATTACACGTGGATTTGCTGTGAGGACAAGATCTTCGAAAAAGGATAAGGAGAACAATGTGTACTACTTGCGATTAGTTTGCTCAAGAGAAGGGAAATATGTATCTTCCATCAAACCTGAAGTGAAAACACTTGCAAGTCAAACAAATCAATGTCCAGCAAGCATTACCATTGGAAAGAAGGACAATAAATGGTTTATAAAATCCGTTGAACTAGATCATAGTCATGAGCTATGCCCTAATACATCTAAGCTAATTGCAGGGAATAGAAAATTGAGCATGCAAGCGAAACACACGTTGCAAGTCAATGACGATGCGGGAGTTAGGATAAATAAGAGTTTCCTTAGCATCGTTAGCGATGCAGGTGGATTTGAGAATATGGAATTCGTTGAACGAGATGCACGGAACTACGTTGTGCAACACATAAAGTCTTTATGTAAGGACGACGATGGTCAATCCCTCTTAAAACACCTTTCATCAATGAAAGCTTTAAACAACGACTTCTTCTATGACATTGCATTGGATGAAGGGAATAGAATATGTAATGGTTTTTGGACAGATGCAAGAAGTAGAGTGGCGTGTGAGGAATTTGGTGATGTTGTTTCCTTTGACACCACTTACTTGACAAATAAGTATGACATGCCCTTTGCGCCATTTGTAGGCGTTAACCACCATGGTCACTCAATTTTAATTGGATGTGGATTGCTTTCCTCCGAAGAGACTGCGTCATTCGTGTGGTTGTTCGAATCTTGGTTGAGATGCATGGGAAATAAGGGCCCTGATGGCATTATAACGGATCAGTGCAGGGCAATGGTGAATGCCATTGAAGAGGTTTTTCCAAACATAAGACACAGGTGGTGTTTGTGGCACATAATGAAGAAGTTGCCAGAAAAATTTCAAGGCTACAAAAATTATGTTGCCATCAAAACCGATATACACGCCCTTGTCTATGACCGTGGTTCGCCAATGGACTTTGAGAATGGATGGGAAGATCTACTTACAAAGCATGGATTGAAGGCAAATGATTGGTTATTTGATCTTTATGAGGCAAGAAGAAAATGGGTACCATGCTACTTAAGGAGTATTTTTGGGCGGGTATGTCAACTACACAAAGAAGTGAGGGTATGAATGCCTCTTTTGATGGATTTTAAAATTCAAGCACCACACTACAATAGTTTGTTGTTCAATTTGAGAATGCTCTTAGAGTGAAGGCTCAAAAAGAAATATAGGTTGACTTCTCATCCCTTAACACCACGATTGGTTGTGGCTCCCAATCACCGATCGAAAGACAATTTCAAATGGAGTACACACATGAAAAGTTTGACGAGGTTAAAACAAAATTTAGGTCCAGGATGAATTGTTTTATCAAAAATACTGTAAAGGACACTTATATGAATACTTACACAATAAAAGAGGAGCGGATGTTCGAGGGTAAATGTGTAGATAAATTTTATACAGTTGAATTTGATCCACTCACTAACAATACCAAATGTTCTTGCCTCTTATTTGAGTTTAGAGGCATCATTCGTCGGCATGCGCTATTGGTATTTGGTCAAGAAGATGTTTGCAATGTGCCATCGAAATATGTTCTAAGGCGTTGGAGTAAAAATATCCGTAGAAGGCACACGCTCATTAGAGCAGCTTACACTACCTCAAAGCTTCAACTGACCATGCAAAGATACCAACTATTGTGTAAAAAATTCTATGAAATAACGGAGGTTGCTTGTGAGTCAGAAGTTAATTCAAATCAGTTACAAAAAGATCTTGATCTACTTGATAATAAATACGGTTGCAGTTCATCCATGACTACTTACATCATTAGTGATGGAGATGAACTCAGATATGAAAATTCGGTGAGTTCTCCAACATCTGACACTAAACGGGGACATGATGACGTACTTGTCTGGAGCCCTTTAGCACTGAAGCGAAAAGGGTGACCGCGTACAAACAGGTTAAAGTCTACCGTCGAGAAAAGGACGAGAAAAACAAAAACAACTTTAGCAAAGAAGTCTTCAACATCATTCGTACAAGACTCTATGAGTAATTATTTTGTGTGTTATTTCCATTTACTTCACTTCATTTTTATATGTTTTGTAAATGTAATTTTTTTGATTTAGGAAACAACAGTGCCTGATGTTATACAAAGTGATGAGGTCATTCCATTTGCATCCCAATCTTACCAAGTTTCAGACCAATCTGGAGTGGCCCCATCGGGATTTTTGTCTTTGTTATTGACTGTGCATAGAAATTTCGATAATAACATACTTTGATGTATATAACTTTCTTCTTGTTATTTACCTATGAGTTTCATGTTTTTATTATTGTGCAATGTCTATGTAAATGTAACTTTAATCAAAAGATGAAGTTATTGTGCAAGAAATTTTTCATGACCACTATTGAGAATCCCTGTAACATAGGTTAACTAAAAAATTGGTAGTTTGTAATGTCGGACAGGGCTCATTTCTTTAAATACATTTGTTGTGCTGGAAATACTCATTGTAATCAATTAATATAATTGTGTCAACGATCACATGGTATTGTGGCTTCGTATAAATACCAATAGTTGGGGTTCTTCTTCCCATGTTCCCCTCTTTTAGGTTTAACTACACACTCCACCAGGTCTTTAAGTAACCTCCTTCGTGCACACATGCTCCTCATTTGCAACATTGTCTCCTTCCATGGCTAATCGCGCAAGGAAGAAACAAAGGGAGCTTCTTCCCATGGTGGACGTCGTCGTCGAAGTCCAAGGCCTACCCCACCACCATCTCCAACAACATCCCCTCCACCACCAGGAAACAAACTGTTCTCTTCGCCTACACAATATGAAAATTTGCTATGCATTTTCTACGACCTTTTGCAAGACGTTGGACTCACCGAATTTGTTTCTTTGAGAAAACCATTCTACCCAGAATTAGTTAGAGTTTTTTTACAGTAACATGGAAATTTCTTATACGGGAGTTATTCGAAGTGAAGTCAAAGGGGTTAAAATTAGAGTCAGCCCTGGTCTTTTTCAACAACTCACTTCGCTCCCATGTACCGGAGTTCATTATAAACGGCGTCTTGTTGATGACTGGAAAGAAGAGTACAATTCCATCACTGCAAGGCAACTTGTTTGTAATGAAAAAGCGGACTTAAGTAGTAGAATACTTGCTGGGGGTTTGAAGGTGCAGCCAAGATTACTCCACTATGTACTAACTAGAATATTAATTCCTTATTACACAAATATAGGTCAGGCATCCAACGAGGATATTATGTTGTTATGGGTCCTTTTCAATTCAAAGCAGATTAACTGGGGACATGTCATCTGCAACAGGATGAAAAGGGCTTTATCGGACAATGCAAGACTGCCTTATCCTCATTTGGTAACTATATTCTTGGAACACTTTCATGTGCCTCTTACTTTTGATCCTATTACAGAAATAATGGACAAACAAAAGGTGGGATGTGACAAAATAGCCTCCTTTGGTTATGTGCAAAATGTAGACGGAGTGTGGGTACCTAAAGACAACACACACAACCAACAGAGTCAACGCGGACAAGTGCAGCATAATGATCAACCAAGTTCTTCTACAACACTAGATGATGTCATACAACGCATTGACCAACTCCAGATGTACGTTGGTACAAGATTGGACGGCCTAGAAGCACGACTTGGTAACATTGAGAACCGAGAAGCACGAGTTGGTAACATTGAGAACCGACTGCAGCAATCTCCCACCCCATTTTATCATTTCACTTCGTAGTTTTAATTTGGTGTTGACATGTATTTGCTTTCATTTGGAACTTGTATGCATTACTGGAATATTGTACTGTTTTTATTACTTCAATTGCGTATCGGAATTTCATAGTTTCAGATTAAATTTTGTTTGAATGTTTCGCGTATTATATTTCACAAAATGTTAAGTAGTTAGATAATGGCGTATTTAATGGACAGTTAAACAGTTCAAAATCACATATATATAACCAACTACAAATGAAGGAACTCAATAACGGTCAATGAACACTGATATTGAACTATGGTCCACTATGGTCCCCTATGTTATCACAGGTGGCTCCTTCAGTTCAACAGGATGTCCAAAACAAAAAAAAGACTCGTGTAAACGATTACGAACCGCTCGTAAATGATTACAAAGCACATTTTGAAAGCATACATAGCAGAATTTCACTTCACTCAAGATTCTCAACATGGGTAGTCTCACCCTACATCATGGGGGACCAAGAACATTAGGTTCAAGCCTTTCCTCACTCAAGAACCAAAAAATACAATTTAAACCATTGGATTTGGTTAAAAAGATATTGTGGTCCCCCATGTTATCACTGGTGGCTCCTTCAGTTCAACAGGATGTCCAAACGCGTGTTCAGACTCGCGTAATTGTTTACAGCCTGCTTGTAAACGATTACAGCGCACATTTTCACAACATACATAGAAGAACTTCACTTGACTCAAGGTTCTCAACATGGGTAGTGCCCTCCTACATCATGGGGGACCCAGAACATTAAGTTCAAGCCTCTCCTCACTCAAGAACCCAAAAATACAATTTAAACCAAAGGATTTGGTTAAAAAGACACTATGGTCCCCTATGTTATCACTGGTGGCTCCTTCAGTTCAATAGGATGTCCAAACTCATCTTCAGACTCGCGTAATCGTTTACAGCCTGCTTATAAACGATTACAGGGCACATTTTCACAGCATACATAGAAGAACTTCACTTAACTCAAGGTTCTCAACATGGGTGGTCCCCTCCTACATCATGGGGGACCCAGAAAATTAGGTTCAAGCCTCTCCTCACTCAAGAACCCAAAAATACAATTTAAACCATTGGATTTGGTTAAAAAGACACTATGGTCCCCTATGTTATCATTGGTGGCTCCTTCAGTTCAACAGGATGTCCAAACTCGTGTTCAGACTCGCGTAATCGTTTACAGCCTGCTTGTAAACAATTACAGGGCACATTTTCACAGCATACATAGAAGAACTTGACTTGACTCAAGGTTCTCAATATGGGTGGTCCCCCCTACATCATGGGAGACCCAAAACATTAGGTTCAAGCCTCTCCTCACTCAAGAACCAAAAAATATAATTTAAACCATTGGATTTGGTTAAAAAGACATCGTGGTCTCCTATGTTATCACTGATGGCTCCTTCAATTCAACAGGATGTCCAAACTCGTGTTCAGACTCGCGTAATCGTTTACCGCCTGCTTGTAAACGATTACAGGGCATATTTTCACAGCATACACAGAAGAACTTCACTTGACTCAAGGTTCTCAACATGGGTGGTCCCCTCCTACATCATGGGGGACCCAGAACATTAGGTTCAAGCCTCTCCTCACTCAAGAACCAAAAAATACAATTTAAACCATTGGATTTGGTTAAAAAGACACTGTGGTCCCCTAGGTTATCACTGATGGCTCCTTCAGTTCAACAGGATGTCCAAACTCGTGTTCAGACTCGCGTAATCGTTTACAGCCTACTTGTAAATGATTACAGGGCACATTTTCACAGCAAAGGTACCAGAACTGAAGTTGTGGTCCCCTGTGTTTTAACAGGTGGCTCCATCTGTTAAACAGGTTGTCCATAATCTGAGTAAGACTCGCGTAATCATTTACAGGGCCATTCTAAACGATCACATTGCACATTTTACCACCATTATCTTCACCAATTCAACTATATTCATCAAATCACAACCATTACTTCATATTTTTCCACAAACATTATCACTTGCAAATCAAAATATAAAGCACTTCAATAAAAGACACAATAAATTTGCAATTATGAATTACATAAATGGATTCAACCAAACATGGATGTTCTTTATATTGAACCAAATAGGTTTAATTACAGCATCTTGTTCTTGTCCTAAGTCTCAAGTCTAATACAATAATTTCTCATTTTTCTTTCTAACTACTTCATTTGCGGTGTATGATGTCCTAACTGCTTGGCTCTTATAAAGCCTTCTTGAACCAATCCTAACATACGTCTTCAATTGTGATTGGTTGTTGGACTTTCCACCCGGTGCATTTGGCGACATTGCACCTTCTTCAATGTTGCACATTCCACCCGCTTCTTCGTTCGACATTCCACCAGGTGAAACAAATGCATTGTTACTGTTAGTCAATGCTTGTGGACGTCCAGCACTTTGTACACCATCATCTGTAGTTGACCTTTTAGGTGTTCTTCTGGCCTTCTCTTCCTCCAACTCTGCCTCTACGACATTCACCTTCCTTTTAAGCTCTTCAATTAAAGATTTCTAATCCTCTACAGTACGCATCAAACTCTCTCTACATTTTTTTTAAGAAATTTCTTTGTTGATCGTTGCTCATCATTGCTTTTTGGTGGTGGTTGTTTTTCTTTCACATCATTCTCATCCTTCATTACAGCACCAATATCATCTACAACATGAACCTGAAATTTAACAACATATAATATGTTATATAACTATAGTGAATATAACATAACATTCAAAACTACAAAAATATTAAACACATACCACACCCATCTCGAAAACACATTTGACGATGTTGTCTCCAACATTTGTATTCATCCAATGCAAGATTCTTGGAAATTTCTCTATTGCACCTTCGGGAGCCATGAAATGCTCACAAAACCAAACCTATAAAACATGTCATTGTTAAAAATTACTCATAATCAAATAACAAATATTCAGAAATTTAGTTGTGAAATGAGTAAACAAGAACTACCTGCAACATGTACACACAACCATCGACATAAACATTGCTTCTAGCTTTGCCTTTCTTCACAGAATCTAAAGCTTTGCTCAAATTTTCTAACAAATAACGATACACTAAACTACCCCAACAGTACTTACTCAGACCACTTAAGTCATCAACAATTTCAAACAATACAGGAAGAACTCGTTCACTACGATTTAGAAATAAAATCTCACATATCCCCACCAAGATGTACAAGCTACAGAAATGCTCACAAGGTATGGTTTTTTTATGTTTTTTCAACAAGAATTTGTAAATGAAATTCAAATCCTTAATTTCCTTACCTAAGTATCTCACATATTTACTACTACCCACTGTAGAATCCTTTAAGTTTATACTTTTACCATCTAAACTCAACCCTATTCCTGAACAAAAATCCTTTTCATTGATATTGAAAACTTTGTCTGCAATAATAAAAGAATTGCTTGAATCCACCCATGTCTCGGTTAACTCTCGCAAAATTTTAGTATTGAATATCACTTTACCACTCAACTCTAAAAACCAAGCAAATGGAGTCTTCGAAATGAGTTCTCGTTGCTCCTCTGTCAACTGTTCGTTGAGAGTGCAAACATACATAGTTGAAAATGAATGACGAACAGTCAACTACCCAAAGAATATAACTCAAATGAAAACACTAAAACAAATAGCAAAAAACCATAACGGGTCGAAGAAACGACAAGAACCCCAATACCCAAACCTACAACAAAATCGTCTGAGAAGCCACTTACCTTGGTCCAACGAAGGTCCATTCCGGAACTTCGTATTTCAACAAAACTGAGACAACGGGAGATGCAAGAAGAAGGCAATAGAGAGAACGAAAACGCCGGGAGAACGAGAGACCGCAACGGAGAGGACGAAGGGAGAGGATGAAATGTGAGAGAATGAAATCTGACACAGAAAATGAAATGTGACCAAGGGTAGAATTGGAAGCAAAATTGTCTGAAACCCTTTTCATTCTGCAGGCCAAAATTTTTAAAAATAGGGTTAAATATGTTTTTAGTCCCTATACTTTGGGGCGATTTTGGTTTTAGTTCATTTTCAAACTAAGGTACAATTTAGTCCTTCAACTTTAGAAAACTCTGGTTTTAGTCCTTTTTACCAAATTTTTTTAACTTTATTTGTTGTTTCAAACGCGTTTCTCAGTTAACATTGAAGCAAAAATGTGTCAAACAGTGTAAACAATCCAAATGCTATAATGAAACGTGCTTGAAACAGCAAATAAAGTTAAAAAAATTTGGTAAAAAGGACTAAAATCAGAGTTTTCTAAAGTTGAAGAACTAAATTGTACCTTAGTTTGAAAATGAACTAAAACCAAAATCGCCCCAAAGTATAGGGGCTAAAAACATATTTAACCCTTAAAAATAAAATAAAAAAAAAAAAAACTAGCCAATTGGACCTTGACACCTGTCGGTGTCAAATGTGTGTCAAATATTGGGTATCAAAATAACGGAACCCTTATTAGAATAATGATAGTGTGGTGATAGCTTTTGTTCCTACCAAAAGAAATTGCATCAATGCATAGATAGTGATCGGCAACCAAGTGGCAACATAAACAGTGAGGAGTATTATATTGTACTTTTCATTGAGCACAAAGAACGAAAAAGCTTTGTTAACACCTTTTTTTACACCACTTTGACACTGCGACATGGCGTGATATCATTGACACCATGCCTTCATTGTCGTGCCTCCCTCGCTCACTTCACTCGTTCTTCATTTACAGTACCTCCATTGCCTTCCCGTCGTGCCGCTGCAACATTGTCGTTGTCGCCACTGCTAGGTGCACCACTGTCGTGGTTTGGACCGTTCTTCATTCGCTATTGCTGCTACTGTTCTTGTTAGCCCAGTATGTTCTTTAGACCATCTCCATTTTTGTGTTTGATAGTAGTTTGGGTTGAATTTGTATATATGTATATCGATAGGAATAACTTAGGGAATAGAATTTAGGAATATAGAAATTGGGTTGACCTTTGATTATAATTTTGAATTTTGATAACGTATTAAAAATAGAATTTAGGAATATAGAAATTAGGGAATGTAAATTGGTTGAAGATGTAAATTGATTGAAGATGTAAATTGGTTGAAAATGTAAATTTTGAATTAGAGATATAGAAATTAGGGGAACATAATTTTGAATTAGTTGATGATGTAAATTGGTGTATAATTTTGAATTAGGTATATAGAAATTAGAAATATAGAAATTAGGGATTAATTATAATTTTGAATTGTTTGTATTAAATTGGGGTATTTGGTGATGAAATAAACTTTTAAGGTTAGAAATCATGACACTAACCAATGTGTTGTTTGTTTTTGTCTAGATATTGTATTTTTGTGTTGAGCTTTTATTACGGGTAATGTTAAGAGGTAATCATAAAAATTGGGATGATCATCTACCTCACACAGAATTTTCTTACAATAGAGTAGTCCACAAGACTACTAATCTCTCTCCTTTTGAGGTTGTTTATGGTTTTAAATCTATCACACCTCTTGATCTACTACCTCTTCTAGAATCCTCTTCTTTTCTTCATAAAGAAGGAGTTTCTAAAGCGGAGTCTATCAAGAAATTGCATGAAAAGGCTAAGGCCCATATTGAAAAACAAACTCAAAAATGCAAAGAATACAACAACAAATGGAGAAAAAAAAAGTAATTCTTAAAAAAAGGTCACCTAGTTTGGCTTCATTTGAGAAATGATAGATTTCCTTCTCAACGAAAGTCCAAACTTAGTCCAAGAGGTGATGGTCCTTTCAAGGTGGTCAAAAAAATAAATGACAATGTATACATGTTAGACCTTCCTGAAAGTTATGGTGTTAGCCCCACTTTTAACATCTGCGACTTAATTCCTTTCACAGGAGATGCTCAACAGGAACAAGCAAATTTGAGGACAAATCCTTTTCAAGAGGGAGGAACTAATCCTTCTTCCCTTTGCTTAATACATTTGTATTGTTTTGTAGGCCATAAATAAAGGCTGAAGACCATGCTTAATCACCATAGGAGGCTCAGTAAGCTAGAGGAAGCAAAGGAATCCTAAAATGGAGAGGAAAGCATCACTTTCGGATTGGACTGCATCACTTCCAGATTAGAAAACCAAAGTCGGATACATTCCGGATTCTCGCCAACACTCAGTCAAAACCACCAGTGGCACCCAGCGGTTGCAGTCCAACTTTCTTCTTTAAGCACGTTTTTAATATGGCTTGAAAGAAACATGCACGCCAATCTTAGTAGCATCTCCAGCACACTTCATTTGTCATTTTTAGAAGCTTTGCAACTCAGAATGGAGACCTCTCTTCGTCTATAAAAGAAAGGCTCTTCCCTTTGTAAATTCAACTTGGAAATTATATTGAAGTGATGTTTAGATTTCTCTAGACCTCTTTTCTGAGTTCAAACCTCTTTGTGCTTATTCAACACCTTCTCCTCTAGCTTCCTTCCCTATTGGAAGGCCTTCTAAGCTTGAGAGACCTCAAACACACACCAAACACTCACTGAACCTTTCATCAAACATCTGGTGTGCACTTTCGTTTTTACTCATTAATCCATTTCGCTGCATCATTTTGAGTCATGGAGTTGCTTGAGCATGGAGCTTGAAGCTGTTTCCATAAATGGTTGACCCTTAAGGTTTGGTGTTTTAGTCTATACTTTCTTAAAATAGTTTTATTCGAACGATGCTCCTTAACATTTTATAATTATAGTGTAATAGACAAAACAGGTCATATGAGTGTGATTATTATATAATGTATTGTATGTTGAACACTATTCATGTCCATATTACAAGTGGATGGGAAACGGTAATATTTGGTTTCATTGAATTTTTTTCCTCTATCGTTTAGAATTCATATACACTAATTGAAATCATCGTGTCTTGTGCGGAGATTCAATTTTACTCTTCCATTCCTGAGAAGTTCCTTAATTACATAAGGAAAGCACTTGCAAAATATATGTAATTCACCTCTATAATAGTACGTAGTTATTTGCATATAATAAGTTGTACATTTGCATATCAATACTAAGTTGATTTACGGTTATAATTCTATGTACATTGAATTGGTTTATGGTTAATTCTAATTTTCATTGAAAATAAGTTTCTAGACTATATTTATGTGTTGTGAACACTTTTTGTATATGTAGGTCTGTTTCTGTAATAAGGGATGTTACAGAAATAGGCCATTCTTTAAAAAAAAAAATGCACACTATAGGCATCAGTTGTGACCACAACCGAGGTAGGATGTGGTTTATGGCATCGGTTCGGGTCATAACCGAGGCAATAAACCAAAGCAGTAAATAAAAAATAAAAAACAATTGAAGAAAAATATCCTTTGCTACCTTGGTTGGACCCAAAACCACTGTCAAACCCTCCCACGTATTGTCTCGATTCCTGTGAATCGAGGCAATGGACAAAGCAATAAACAAAAAATTGAAAAAAAAGTTATATAAAATACCCTATGCCCGCCTTGGTTGCTATGAACCAAGGCAAAGGACTCTCTTTTTTGCCTCGGTTCAGAACCGAGACATCAAAGCTACCCTTTGTTGCCTTGGTTGGATATACCTTGATTTGTTAACCGTTGCATATAGGCGAAAATAATCACAGTCGTTTTCCTTTACTGCACTAGTGTAGAAATTGTAGAGAGAATGAAGAGAGAATTCAAAGAAAGAGTGTTAGAGAGATGATAAATGTTTTTTTATAATGAGACGAGTTTAAGAAATTCTATTTATATTATTGAATTATTTTAACTTTAAAATACTCTGTCTCATTATTTTAAAACATCTATCAATTCTAATATTTTATTTTGTAAGGTCACATAAATAGTTTATTCAATAGAATAAGTATTGAAATATATATATATATATATATATATATATATATATATAATACAATTTATTCCATTCACTCGTTAAAAAAAAATAAAATGTATGTGAAGTATTAAAATTATAAAAAATGGTGTGATATGTTAGCCACATTTACTCAAACAAGCTAAAACTTGATTAGCGTCATATCTATTTCTGTGAGTGTTAGGAAAAGAAAAAATAAATAAAAAATTCTACCTTGAAAACTTCTATATGTATATTAAATTTTTGTGATGAACTTTCATTCATTGACACGGATAACAATTAAAACTCAATACTTCAAAATCTTAAGAATCAATTTCCCATAAATATTTCTTTTTATTAGTGAAATGACTAATTCCCATAGTGCCTTATTGAGCATCTGATGCCAAGAGAAGAGTGTCATTGGCAAATAATGAAACCCAACCACACATTACAAGAAACTTATCAAACGCGTAAAATATGCAGACTGTGTTCCACATATAATTACGTAGCAGACAAGACATGATTAGGTTACAAACCAAACTGGCGAGTGAGGTTCCATTTGTAAACACATTTATGAAGAGAAGTGAGTAGGGTATATAAATGAGTATGGATTTCTGTATGGGCGTGGCACCTTCTTGAAAATTGCACTCACAAGCTCAACATAAAATGGAAATTGCATCAGTGCATAGATAGTCATCGGAAACCAAGTGGCAACATAAACAGGGAGAGTATCATATTGTACTTTTCATTGAGCATAAAGAAATGTGCAGCCCAAAAGGAAACGAGCATTGAAGCAACGGATGCAAAAAGAGAACCTAAGCCTAAGATAAGCTTCAAGGCCAATGCCAGCAATGCTCGGTGCTGCCGGGGACAGTGGTTGATGTTGCGAAGAAAATGCCAGCGATGAGAACTGCTACAACTGAGCCAGAATATAAGTCTTTTAGGGTCTCTGAGCAATCTTTCCCTCTCTACAAGTGTTTCAGCTCATAGATTTTCTTTGCAGTTTTACCATCTTTGTTGCGTCTGTAAGTGAATTGCTCTGTTACTAGACCATTGATGTACTCCTCCATGCACGATACAATACAACCCGAGGATACGTTTTTTTTTACGTAAATGAATAAAAATGAGAATCATTTTACTAGACAAATTTTTAAAAAATTACAGATATGGACAAGTCGTGGAATCCATAGCACTTTAAATGAAGAAGTCATGCCCCCTACACGACTTCACCTAGCCATAGTGGTTAAAGGTGAAGTCGTACACCCCAAAAATGATTTTAGTTCCTGGTAATCGACTACACCGTATTGAAGTTGTACAGGGGAGTCACAACTTCACTTGTAATCGACACTCTTCTCGTAATCAATTACCAATAGTGTAAATGGGTAAAAACTCTCTGGTAATTAATTACATCAGGGTTGTAATCGATTACCAGAGAATTCTAGTGTTAAAACAAAGTTTTTTTTAGTTCTTGATCATCAATATAGATTATGTTTGTTGATTACATGGGCATACTAGATCAATATATTGGGTTAGTGGTATATGGGAATATGCACAAACGACAATTACATGATGATAACATAGGAGGTGCGTAGCTTGGAAGTGACCACAATCACACCACCATTCATTTAGTTTGACATTATACGAAATTGGATGTGGGCGATATTGGTGGGGTGTTGAAATTTCCTAAACATCAAATTCTAAATTTTCATGATCGTACTGGTGAACATGACAAAATGTAGATTGTTGTTGATTTTTTGGAATAATGTCAATGATTTCTTCTGGATATTGGTGACCTACTTGTATTATGTACTGTGATTTTAAGCTTCGTTAAACAAACCATGATTGTGTCCTCTCATATGTTGTTTTGATCAAAGAATAAATTAGTAATGAATGTGCTCCCTTTAGAACAGAGTTCATGCACTTAGCAAGATACACTAGTGCAAAAGTAGGTGTTTAAGTCTGCTAATTTAAGTCTATTAAGAAAAAACCAGACTTAAAAAGTATGCGGTGCCAATTTTGTAAATAAAAGACACTTTTTTAAGTCTGGTAATATAATAACATATTTAAATTTATGTTTTAAGTCTGTTTACATCTGTTCAAATTTTTAACAGATAAATTTATAATAATTCTAAAATAAAAAATTAAATTTATCTTTTTAATTTATTTTAGGTTTCAGATTGCTACAACCCTTTCTTTTCTCTCCCTCCCCCATCAGCCTTACGATTTCTCTCCCTCACCATCTCTACACCAATGATTTACTTTCCAATCTTTTATCTAGCCGACAACGACGACCTCTGGCGGCTCACCAACAGCGACACGTTGACGGGGCAGTGTCAGCCAACTTTCATGTACCAGCATTGAAGGAATGAAGTTGCGATTTTGAGATTGAGGGTTCTTATTGGAGGAATTTCGTGTGTTCTAGATGCTCATCTGCATCTACAAATTGTTGGTGCGTTTTGGGAGTTAGGGTTTCGAATTGGGGATTTGAGTTTCTGATTCTCGCTTTCGGGTTCCCGTGGTGATTGATGGTGGTTGTTGAAAACGGTAATTCTTACTATTATCTGAAGTTCAATTTAGAGACAAAATCAACTCCCATTTAACTTATTACTTGAATAAATCCTCTCTTTTATCTTGTTTTAATTTTATTTATATTTTAGACTACGTTGATATAAATTCATTACAAATCCCCTTATTTTGTAGCTAAAATTTTGCTTGGAAGAATCTCTAACAATGTAGAGGACTGAACCAGCCATAAAATCAAGCAAATCTACAAAAAAAGAGAAAAAGATGTAGTGCGGCAAAGTAAACTTGCGCGCCCTTGGTTCAAGGGCGCTAGCGCCACTATAACATGATTGTCTCAAGCCGAAGGCCCTTGGTTCAAGGGCGTTGAGCGCCACTCTTCCTGGTGGTGCACAAAATGCTGATATTTCGCGCACGGGCGCCCCTTCAGGGGAGCTGAGCGCCATTTGATTTGCAAACTCGCCTGGGCTCCACATCCAGGGCATTGGGTGTCATCCAGTTCTGCAAAGCTCACACTAGGCGCCCTTCTAGGGTCGTTGAGCGCCATTTTTGCTAAGGTGGCAATTTGAGCTTATTTAAACCTAGAACACAAAAGGTTTTGGGTCTTTGGTGGTTTGGAGGTGCGATTTCACTCAAAGGAGAACTTTGAGGGCTGCTAGGGTTTGTGGGAACACTCCCTTCTTCCTCTTTGGGTTCTTTGTCTTCTTCCATGGTCATTTTGTATGATATTGAGATAGTATGGTTGAGAAACATATATTTGTTCGTGGATGTTTTTTATTTTCCAATGTTGACGGATTTTGCTATAGCCTACCCTCAACATCATTGGTAGTCATTGTGGTATTTGAGACTTCATACAACGTATATGTTAGGTTTTGATTCAACAACACTGAATTTATATCCATTGTTGATGATATTATTTGATTGTAGCAACTGTCTTCCTTGGACTGGAATTGCATACGCTCTTGCAGCTTTGGGATAGCATGTTGAGATGATTGTGTCATGTGTTGGTCATAATTTACAAAGTATGCTATCCAACTTATAATCTGAACTAAATTTATCAACATGATCTAATACCAAAGGTTTTTCGTTGATAATTTTCTATGATGATGATGCTCTGAAGTTCCAATTACGAATTAGTGTTTAAGAGAGGAAGTTTACCTGAATTTGTGGAAGATACTTACGATCACAAAGAGAAATTGTAAGGAAGTAGTAAATTTTTGGACTTCAAATTTGAAGACAATGCAAAGACTTCGTCCATATATAATCATATTAGGAATTGCACTCTGCATATGACATTGTTTATTGTGCATGCTTCCAAAACATATAGGCTCACAAATTTTTTTTACGTAAACATATATGAGCATACACTTAACATATAGCGTAGGAGCATGCATTTACCACACTAGTGCAGAATTAGCTTTTAACGTCACCCCTTAGACGTCAGTTAAATGGGGGTCTGACATAAATTAATGACTGGTGGCACTTTCGTAAATAAGTTGCCAATATAGACGTCAGTTAAGAGGGGCCCCGACGTCTATAATATTGTAGACGTCAGGGTCCTCATAACCTATGTCTATAGGCCCTCATATACGTCGGCTCCCCCAAATAGATGCCAAAACTAAACAAAAAAGTTAATACAAAATATTTTTTTATTCTATTTAGACGTCTGTTATGGGGGGAACCGACTTCTAAAGCCCTTTAGACGTCTGCTATTGGGGGAACCGACGTCTAAACCCTAAACCCAGNAATTTAAAAAGTCACTTTTTGGCTCCATTTAGACGTCAAATCCCGCCACTCCAACTTCTAAAGCCCTTTAGACGTCTATTATTGGGGGAATCGACGTCTAAACCCTAAACCCAAAAATTTAAAAAGTCACTTTTTGGATCCATTTAGACGTCTGATCCCACCACTCCGACTTCTAAAGCCCTTTAGACGTCTGTTATTGGGGAAACCGACGTCTAAACCCTAAACCCAGAAATTTAAAAAGTCACTATTTGGCTCTATTTAGACGTCTGATCCTGCCACTCCGACTTTTAAAGCCCTTTAGACGTCTGTTATTGGGGGAACCGACGTCTAAACCCTAAACCCAGAAATTTAAAAAGTCACTTTTTGACTTCATTTAGACGTCTATTATGGGGGGAACTGACTTTTAAATCCCTTTAGACGTCTGTTATAGGGGAACCGACTTCTAAATGTCGGCATTAAGACAGTGTTACGTGCACTCATTGTTCATCATCTGCGTCGTGTTTTCTCTCTACGGGTTACGCTTTTCATGTTCGTTTTCTCACTTTTGCACCATATTAAATTACTTTTACAACTATTACATCACTCTTTGATGCATTATCTTTCATTTGAATCGCGAGACAGCCGTTACGCGTACTCATTGTTCATCATCTTCGTCACGTTTTCTCTTTACAGGTTACGCTTTTCAGGTTCGTTTTCTCACTTTTACACCGTTTTAAATTAGTTTTACTCCGATTACAACATTCTTTGATGCATTATCTTTCATTTGAACCGATTAAAATGCGTTTTCGATGGGTTTTGGTGCAGTTATTCTCATGTCCTTAGGCGGCGTTCTTTGGCGGCTTGCGTTTTGCACTCTCCAATTCCTTCCACTATGTTTTTAAAACCATCCAATAAAAAAAATATACAATACATTCTCTTCAACTAAAATATGAAATTGTAAACTCGAATCACCATTAGTCAGGAGCAACCTCAGAGACGTCTTACATGTATGGATCAGACGTCTATATAAATGTCTATTGTAACTATGTCCGACGTCTATGTAGACGTCGGTGATGTACACAGCCAACGTCTACATAGACATTAGTCATATCCTGACCGATGTGTAATTAACGTCACTCGAATAGACGTCAGTTCCATATGTGACGTTAAAAATCCAAAATAACCGACGATAAACAACATTTTTCCACTAGTGCCAAATCATATAGCATGGAAATATTTGAGCAATGAAAAGACAATGCACGTACGCATGCAACTATATACCAACTGTAATAAAATGAATGACAAATGAATTAATTGATAAATAAATTCATTTTTTTTCATTTTTTTTATTTTTTAATTAATATAAATCATTATTAATGAAAATCAAATAATTAAAAATAATTTCTTTTGGTTTAAAAATATTGTTTAATATAATAAATTGAATTAAATTAATTTGAATAAAGTTTCATCTATTTATTAAATTTGAATAACATAATTTTAATAATTATTGAATGAAAATCAAATAATTGAGAAAAAAAACAATTATTTTAATTAGAAAAATAAATAATACTTTCAAAAATATATATATCATTATATTTAAAAACTAAATTTATTAATTATATATTTTAAATTAATTACAATTAGTTTAAAAACATAATTAATTAATTAAGAAATGACTTTTATAAATTAAAACTGATTTATATTAATTAAAAAATGAAAGTGAAATTGTGGGTACTTCTATAAATGAAGTCGTCTACCACCACAATTTCAATTTTTTTTCATTTTTTAATTAATATAAATCATTTTTAATGAAAAATTATTATTAAAAAATATATTTTTTGGTTTTAAAGTAAAATAATTTTAAAAAAATAAAATATATTTATTAAAATTGAATAACATAATTTAAATAATTGTTGTTTAAAATTAATTAATCAACAAAATAAGAAAACAAATTTAATGTTTTAACGTAAATTCTTTGGTAATGAAATCAAATTATTAATAATTAAAGTTTGGTTGTGAAGATAAATTGAATTAGAGAAATGAAAGATGAATTTTGTTGTGGTTGATTGGAATAATAGGTTTTTGTTGTCAATTATGATTAGATTTACAATTTTGGGTGAAAGTTTGGTGAAAAATTTAAGCCGGTTGATTCACAACAGAGTTAAAATTTAAGTCTGTTACTTAATAACAAACTTAAAATTTAAGTCTTCCGAATCTAAGTTTGTTCTAAAATAACATATTTAAAAAGTCTATTTTGTACTAGTGAGAGTTCATGATTTAGTGATGCTCATGGTATGATTCATGGTTGGGATAATCATGATGAGGTGTATCTATGATAATAATCATGGTATTTGAGATGCTCCAAATAGTGCTATGTGATAGCGGTGTTACTATAATAGTTATAGTAGGTAGTTAAGCAGTGTTACTAAGTGATTAAACTGATGTGATTTGATTCAAAATGTATCAAATTTGCTCTAATATGACTTTAGTGAAATTTTTTCTGATACATTGCTTGAACATGTTTGATTGATACATACTCTGAAATATCTCTGTTATGCATCTGTGATTTGATATTTGATTATGCATAATGATAGATGGAGTATTGTATGATTGTATAATTGGCTCACATGTTATAAGAGGGGAGAATGTGATAAAATCATGTGAAGATTATTGACAGGGGAATCATAAGTTATTTTGTTATACTAATTGATGCATCTCTATTTCCTTCATTATCTCTATTTCAATTACTGTGAATAACATGCTTTTTTTGCTAATACCCAAAGGGGGAGAAGTATTTGATGTAATTGAACTGTGTAATTGAGATAATTGAAAATGTGTTTGATTGTGGACTATATAACATGGTTTTATTAATCATAGTTGTGCATCATAAAAAAAAAAGGGAAGATTGTTGATAGGGGGAGCAAAATGTTAGCTAAACCCGCTCCTTGGTGTTTGCTTTTGATGATGACAACACATAGTTAATAAAAACACATGTGTGTGTATTGTGTAATGTGTTATATATGTTTATGCTTACTTGTGCATGCATATTTGTAGACATATTGTGTTGATTATTGCAAACGATTGTGTTTACATAGTGTTCATATCTAAGTATGCATAATATGTGTTTAGGAAATGGATACACGAAGCATATCTGAATGACTTAATTGATTACCATGTTGTGATAATCAATTAAGGTCATCATACAACTTTAGCTTTTAAACTGTGACAAAACAACAAGTTTTGAATCGATTACGTTAGTTGCTAAATCGATTAAAACTCGTCTGTTTGCACAAATATTTTTCAAGTGTGTTGTGATGGATTTTGAGAAGAAAAGTTTTCAAAAATATGCTAAGTATTGAAGCTTAACCGATTATATGGATCATGTATTCAATTAAATCTGTTAAAGATTTGAAAACTGTTTAATGTTTGTCATAATTGTCTCAACGGTTATATTTTTTAATATGTTGACTAAGCATTAAATGTAAATCAATTACATTAATTGAGCATTCAATTAATTGTTGTGATTGTTATTAATGTGTTATAAGAGTTTAGTGTAGCCAATTAGATTAATAGCGTAATCAATTAAAATGCGTCAAATTTGACTAACTCTATATATAGACACATTGATTGAATTTCTGTAAGGCTGATTACAGAAGTGATCAAATGCATCAAGAAACAAGAAATTACCATGGTGTACAAGTCTTGAAGATTTCTTGAGAAGTAAGGCTGATTGATTTGAAGAGTTTGATCTTTCTGCACAATTGAGGTGCTTGTTGAGTGATCAGGAGTTTCACAAACGCTGAGTGTTGTTGTTTCCCTGTGCGTGTTCCCAGGAAGAAGAATGTGTGGTTCTTGACTTTGAGAAGGTTCTCAAAGGGGTGACTACAGGAAAGGATTGTTCTTGTTGCAAGTCTGTTATTTTTTGCTATATTAGATTAGTGAGTTAGAGAGGTGATTTACATTTTGACATTATGCTCCCTGTAAAGCCCTTGTTGTAAAAGCTCAGATCTTTATAGTGCAATTGACTTTCAATCTCAGGTTGATTGGAAAGACACTGGATGTAGGCAATATTGGCCAAACCAGTATAAAACTCAGAGTTTGAATTTTCTTCTCCTTATTTCTCTGCATTAATCGATTACATTCTATCTTTATTCGAATACACATATTGTTATATAGCTGATGGGTGTCGTGGCCCAATCAAATTAGATGTGCAATTAAAGTGCAGTATAGCTAGGGAGTGACCCCTAGGTCGTCTCTCAAGGACCAACTGCGGTTCAGAATCAGGTCTCATACGAAGGGGGGTTTTGAAAGTGTTTTTGCAAAGAGAATTAAATTAAATTAAAACTGAAAATTAAATACAACCAAACATAATTGAAAACATGAAAATAAAAGAGGATGCTAAACCTAACGACAATTAAAATTGCTCACATTCCAACTAAGACATAGGAAGCATAAAAAGATAAGATTTAAATGTCCATCGTGCAGCTCCATCTCCAAGATAAAAATAAAATAAATTAAAATGCTTGAAAATAAATTAAAACTAGCCACCGCCGAGCTACTTCTACTAAAGAAAATAAAAATGCAACGTCACCTACTCTTTAAGCAAATCAAACTCTCCGCAGCTTCCAAATACAATTCCATCACATCACCTACTCTTCAATACAATGACACCTTCAGCAAAGTTATCATCACATGCATTTTCCAATAAACAAAACAACTCCTGTTTTTCTAAATAAAATATATAGAAATAGCGCCCAAGAATTTTATCACTAACCATGTGAATCCTACCAAGATAAAACTGAAGTGCTTCTCAAAAATCAAAGTAAAATGAATGCATAAATTGTAATAGCGTGCTGCACCATTGCCGTGACGCATATTCTTCTTTCATTCAAATGAGTAGTTCGCAAACAAGAGTAAAAATGCAAAGGAAAAAAATCTGTAACATAAAAAGAAATCCAAGTGGTTGTTGGCTGGAAACTACTTTTCTTCAACCTATGCCCATCACGCTCCACATTTTCCAAAGAAATATCACCCTCTACTCCCCGTTCCAGCACCCCCCCCCACTCTCTCTATGTAACAGTATCTTCCTAGGGTTGTGTGACTACATCCTACTGCTGGGCCCTTCCATCACGGTCTGCTGCTAACGTGGAGTCTCCCCAGCCAGATTCATGGGCCTCCTCTGCGTTGCTATACATTACTCCCTTAATGCAGCCAGCGCATCTTCTAAAAGAAGATTTAATTCCAGCCCGTGGCATTTCCCTAGCCAACATAGAATGGTAGCAGTTGCTTCCTTGCTTATTGGGCCTTAGGTGGACGTGTAGCTTCTACTTTGCTTTGGACACATCCCGCAAGCACCTCCTTGCATGCAGCTGCTGGTTTCTTTATGGTGTGCTTGCTGGACCAAGGCTTGCTAGACCAGCTTCCAAGACATTGCCTGTTGCACATGCTCTTCCAAGCTTGCTTAATAAATAAAGCTCGCTGGATGTATGCTGCTTTGGGCCAAGGCCGTGACACCTCAAAACTTCTGCACCGCTGCTGAAGGATAAATTCAAATGTTGCAGCTGTGTGCTTTCTAAAGTTATATCGTGGGCCGTGATGATAGTGGATGAAGAGTTGATGCCATTGCCTGCTGCAACGCTGGACCTTTCATGTGAATATTGCTTGACGCACCTCCAAGAAAGCGGATGCCAGTGCAACGTGTAAGCTTGGACGGATGGGCTGCTGCATGAATGAAATAAATGGGTGCAGGCCGTGATGCACTTTTCTTCAAGTTGGAGCGTGCTGGTGCATGGAAGCTGGACGGGATTCTGTTGCCATGTGAAGATGTTGATGCTGGGCCGGCCCTTGTTGCAGGCTGGGACGCTGCTGGACCGTGTGGGCTGAGCTTGAGTTGCTCTCGGACGTGAAGATGTTGGGCTGTGCAGGCAGCTGGATGCAATTACTGGAAGGTGGAGGCAGCCATGGGCCGTGAAGTTTGCAGCAGTTGCAACTCTGTTGCATTCAGCATTTCTTCTTTTCTTGACAGTGATGTTGTTACGTGGGGTGAGCTCCTTCAAGTGCTGGATGCTGGACCGTGAAAGTTGCTTCATCAACGCTGGATTCTTCAATAAATGAAGCACATGCTTTTGCTTTTTGGACCGTGTAAAGATGTGGATGCAGCTGCTCAATCCATAACGTGTTGCCATGGGCCGTGAGCAATCTGCTATGTAGCTAGATGGGAGCTGGACCGCTTCTGGGAGGCTGGACGGTGGAGTTTAGTGGACTGCAAGCTGCTTGGGCCGTGAGGTTGCTGCTAGTGAATCTTGAAGCCCGTGAGTGCTCTCTCACTCTCTCAACGTGCTGCAATATTAAGCACTTGAACACTGCTGCAGATACACCAACGTGGGCTGCTGTACGTGATGAAGGTTGCAGCTGCTTGTTAAAGTTGCTAGACGCACCTCCAAGACATGCTATGTGATGCTACATTTTTCCCGTGACACCCCACTGCATCCACTGCATGCAATCAGCGCTTTTGGACGTGCAGCAGCTATTTTTTATACTTTTATTTCTTTCAGCCCATGTGACATTTGTTGGACCTCTCATGTATTTTTTTCTTTTAATTGCACATCAAAAATAAACCTCTAACCTTGGGCCCAATTTCCATTTCTCATTTAACCTCCAAATGTCCCAAATTATATTTCCAAAATTTTCCCTGAAAATAATAATGCAAATAATTAGATCAGAAAATTCAAATTAATTAAAATTAGAATTTCCGATCAAATTAAGCACAATTAACAGAAACGGGAAAATACCGGACAATTAAGCACAATTTCATGATTAATTCTAGCACAATAAACTAAGTGAAGTCGATAAAATATCGATTCATCAGAGTTTGAATTTTCTTCTCCTTATTTCTCTGCATTAATCGATTACATTCTATCTTTATTCGAATACACATATTGTTATATAGCATACATCTTTGCTTGCGATTCAAGAAAGTTTAAAGACTTCTAGTATTTGCGAAAAAGATTTCAAAAGCGATCAAGTTTATAAAACACCAATTCACTCCCTCTTAGTATGGGAAACAAAGCACATCTTTTTTAACATTGACCTTTAGTTTAGACTCACTTATTTTGACCTTTGGTCATGTTAAATATAATGAAAATTATATATTGAAATTAATCCCTTGTGTTAAATACACAAATAGGGTTCTCTATTTATAATAGAAGAAATATGGACTAAGCCCAAATATAAATGAATATGTAAGAATAAAATAAAATAAAATAAAAACAATGTTTCCCTAATAAACATATAGGGCTATATATTTTCCTAATTAACATAAACACAATATAAATTAAATATAATATTTCTAACACGTCCGTACCAATTTGTTTCAACTCAACCTTATATCGGTGTGTTTCCATCTATCCGAGTTTATTCTTCTTCAAATAAGTGTTTTAATACCATCACGGACAAATAAGAAGAAAAGAAAATTTTGGAAGCACTAAGAAACCAAAAATCTGATTATAAATGTGTTGAAAGTGTACAGAAGAAAAAGCGCAATCGACGAGCATACATATAAAAAGAGAGGAAGAGAAGAAAAAAAAAAAAAAAAAAAAAAAAAAAAAAAAAAAAAAAAAAAAAAAAAAAAAAAACCAGATCGTTTAATGATCAAGCGTACCGTGTGATGATCATAAGGAGTGTTAAAAGAAAAACAAAAGTTTAGTTACTGATGAATTTTTGTATGTTGCTAAATGTTCTGCCTTCAAAATTTTTTTTTAAATATATTAAAAGAAGTTATTATATCAAAATCACTTTATTATAAAAGAATAACAGAGGATACACCAAATGGAAAATCCGGAGTGAAGAAAAAGTCCTCTAAAACTGGCTGCTGGTAATACTTGGTTGTGGGACCTTCTTGAAAATGGCTTTAAGCAGATCAGCATAGAGAGGAAACTGCACCACTGCATAGAAAGTGACAGGCAAACAAGTGGCAATGTAGACAGGGAACAAGATGTTCTTGTACTTGTCTTTCAGCACGAAGAAATGCGCAGCGCAGAAGGAAACCAGCATGGAAGCAATGGAGACGAAGAGAGAGCTCAGGCCGAACAGGAGCTTCAATGGCAAGCTCTTCCGGAAGTCCTGCGCCTGTTTCCGGGAGGTCATGATCGCCAGGAACATGATCAGGGCGGTCACTGAGAAGCAGAGCCCGATCAGGGACGCGATGGCGAATGCGTCGAATGCCGGCTGCCCTTCTAGCTCCGGCTTTCCATTGTCGGTGCCACCAGGCACGGAGCTCGAGGTGGCAAAAGAGACGCCGGCGATTAGGGCAGCCACCACCGAGCAGGAGTTGGAGGTTTCCTTCAGCCACTCCGAGCTCTCCTTCACCAGGTCTTTGTGCTTCTGCTTGAAGATCTCCCCACCGGTTTTGTCGTCCTTGTTCGTTCTGAATGTGAAATGTTCTGGCACCAGGGTTCTCACGTACTGCATCAATGCATGCATGCATGATCATGCGATGTATGTATACATAGGTATGTGTTGCATGTGCAAGAATTGGCCTGGATAATAATATTATGAAGATGAAAACATGCATACCTGATACCACTTGATATCCCACATCATTTGCATGGCGGCACCAGCAATCTGCCAAGTTCTTTCAGTGTTGCCAATTGTGCCTGCAGCCAAATGCAAGACAGTGTTGTCCCTGTTATCCACTTCCAAAATTAAGCTATCGAACAGTTCCTTATCCAAACACTTCCTCAACACCTCAACAACATTGGTCTGCCTGTTCTTCACTGCCACAAGCAACACGTTTTCGTTGTTGGAGTTGGTTTCATGCACAGCACTGGGTATTTTTGATTGAAGTTCAAACACAATCTCCACAATGCCGTTTTTTGCAGCAGTCAAAAAGGCAGTCTCCTTCTTGTCAACGTGGTGTTCTCCAATTTTGTTTTTGATGTTCTTCATTGACACAACCAGCAGGTTGTCCTTCTCAGGGGTGGTACGGTCATGTGGGGCACTTGGTACTTTGTTTCGAAGCTCGTTCACAAGGTCGACTATGTCAGCTTTCGCCACCGACACAAATGTTGTTTCCTTTTCCTCATTTTTTGCTGCAGATTCTGTTCTAGTATTCTCTTGTTGATTCTGCCCTGAGCTAGCTGCACCCACCACTGCATATATACACAGAAAGAGAGAAATGGACCAAATAATAAACAAAATTAACTTTTGACTAATATTAAATAGTTGTATTTTATTGTGACTTATTACTTTGCAACTGTTGTTGGGTAATTTGAACCGAATTCCTGTCTCCTCTGTCAAATGTCATGAATGGTGGACCCCCACCAATTCCCATATACGACTCATGAGGTCTCTGCATAAAAATATTCAAGAGCTGACGACCCCATTTGTGTTTCTGCCTTATCTTCTTTATTGCTTTCAAGTCTTCAAAGTTATGCTCATGCAAGGAGAATATTAATTATCTCAATTTAAACAAAGTATAAAGACATAAAGACAAAGAAAAATGATTGAGAATAATATACCTTGTGCAGTGACACCCAATCCTGAAAGACTCAGAATTTTGAAGGCAAATCGAACAGCACTCTTTATAAATCGAACAGATGTGGCATACTTTCGTTCCACGAAAATCTGTGCTTTCTTGGCTTCATTTTCCAACTGTATTCTCACTGAAATACCTGAATCTTATATTAAAAATTAAATACACGTAATTTAAGTTCAAGTGATTATGTATTACAATTATTTAAAAATGATAATTGAATTGATTTTCAGAACCTGTGTTTCATACAGAAGAAAATAATATAGTTAACCAAATGCATAAATAAAAATTAAAATTACAATAACATATACCGATAAAATGGGAAACTAAGGAACTAATTAATTATTTTTATTATTCATGTATGAATCTATGTAGTTTAAAATTAATAGGTAACTAATACTCGTAAGATCATAAAAAAATTGAAAATAGCGTTTAATTTCACTTCCATGCGTTAATTAGTGAGAGTTAATTAAAGAGAGTATTATAACATTTAAATATTAATTCCAAGTTACCTTGGTCTTGATGGCCCTCAACTTCAACTTTCTCCATGTAGAATTTTATAGCTTTCTCAACGTCTAGAGGTTCTACAAGAATACCTTTGACATAAAACATAATACAAATAGTATTAAAAGTGTGTCTTGATTTGGGTTTAACATAAATAACTAATCAATTAAATGTTATTTCGGTCTTCCAAAATATAAGTTTAATAGGGTTCTTTTTTTTATCTTAATTAAATATTTGATTTGTTCTGGTTTACATTAACATGCATAGGTTTTTTTACTTTCAAAATAATCGCAAATTTAGTTTTCATAAGCCTTTATATATAAATAATTTTTTAAAAAACCAAAATCGCTATTTAAGTTAATTAATGATGAAATTGATACGTGAAATCATTATAAGATGAAGATTAGAAAAGAGGATAAATTTTAAGACTGATTTTTAGAATTTTAAATTGAATTCAACGATTTTATGAGATTAAGAAAAATTAAATTTGTAAAGTGTTTTAATTAGAATGTATATAAGATATATAAAAGTATAAGTATTAATTAAAAACCTTAATTAAGAGCTTAATCAGCACACAGCAGTTCTTACCATAATATAGAATTTTCTTCCACCATGGGAGATTGCTTCCACTCTTGAAAGCTGAAGGTTTAGAAGCAAGAACTTTGAGAGGTGTGGCTCCATCTTTGTTTCGCGTTTTGGCAAGTTCAGGATAACAACGAACTATTATAATAGCCAAATCTACCAATCACACATACAAAAATCATTAACAACCATTAGGATCTACATCAGCAAAGTGAAATGGTAATTAATTACCCAACAATTCTCTCCAAATGGCATGGTGAAGGATGGTGTCTCCATCAGAGTTCCTAAGAGGAACATCTACATCTTTGGAAACATTGTAAAGGTAAACAAAGGTCTTCGTTTGGCATGTGAGAACAGCCCTGAAAAGAGGTGTTTCACCCTTGTTGTTCCTAACCCTAATCAAATCCTTCCTTTCACCATTTTCCCCAATCATGCATATACACATGCCAATGAACCCTCTTGAGGCTGCAAGATGCAAAGGTGTGTCACCTCTCTCATTCGTTGATCTCAGTGCACTGTCATCCCTCAACACTTCCCTTCCTTCATGATTCAATATTGCTCCAACAAGAATGTTAACAAGCTCCACTTTCCCATCATTCACTGCAACATGCAGTGCAGTGCCTCTGCTTTCGTTGATTCTGATTTTGTGAAACTCACTCTCGTTTCTGTACGCAGGAATAACGAACTCCCATCTTCCTTCCAACACGCACCCTCGGAACAGTGATATCTCATCCCCACTTCTAATTTCTTCTGTTCCTTCAATTATTGTTGATGATTCTTGAGAAATCAATGTTGATGCTGATTCTTGAGAAACTAATCTCGGTGGTGATTCTAGATATACAGAGAGTGTAGATCTTGGTGAGAGCGGAATCAGAATCACATTAGACGAATGTTTACATTACAGATTGAGTATGAATTTTTAGAATGTAAGTTGATCAACATTATAATGTGGAGATTGCTCTCATGTTGAATTATCAACATTATAATAATTAGAATAACTTAATTAATCTTGTAGAACACTATTAATGAATGTAAACAAAATTTAGTATCAAACATAATAATCTATAATAATATCATGGAGAATTTGGAAACATTATTCTATAAATTGGACTCACCAAGTGTACTCATTCTGGTGGATGATGATAGACTTGAAATGGAAGCTAGCTAGGTGTAAGATACTATAGGAGGAACTCAAACCTTCTTTTATAACACCAAATCCCCCACTTCTATTCACGTGTGCTTTCTAGCATGGCAACGACGATGCATATATTAAAGCACAAGTTTGAGCAAAAGCAAAACGAAGAAGATACTAATGGCTTTTTCGTTTTTGTTTTGGCTTTAACCAAATATAAGGCTTGGTATCGATGTTGTCACCTTTATTATGGTATTTGTCATATGATCAGTCCTTTTCTTTAAAGTAGGCTATAATGAAGTGATGCTCTGATTTTCACCAGTAGTTTTAAGATGAAGACTTTTTGTTAAGAAAAGTTATGTACACGCAGTAGTACTCAAATGAGAGGAAAGTATTATGCTTAACTTCACCAACAAGACTCAAGCATATAGGAATGATAAAAGTGTACTATGAGCATATGGGTATGTATAAAAATGTTCACAAATGGATAAAGTAAAATATATTGGTATTTTTACACAAAAAAGTTAGAAAATAGTTTAAATTCAATTATTTTATTGATAAAAAGTTTAATTATAAATGGAATTTTTTTTATCAAATTTCATTTTATAATAAATCACTAAAAAATATCACCTTTTTCCGATTGCTAGAAAGCTTAAATCATTAAGGTCTTTAGCGATTGAAATGGTAACTAAAAATATGCGGTATGAAAATCTTAGTGATAAATTATTTAGCAATTGTCTTTTAATTCACTTAGCTAAACAACCATTGAAATTTTGATTATTAATCGGTTACTCAAAAAGAGGCCACTTTCATGTACTAGGGACCAATTTAGCAACCGGATTCTGTTAGAAATTTCGGTGACTCGGTCACTAGTGATACAAAAATTTATTAAATCTAAAAAAAAAAAACTCAACCACTAATTCAGTCGCTAATGTAACAAAATGTTATTAAACTTTAAAATATTAGTTGTTATTTCGATAGCTAATGGTGACACATTTTTCGATCACTAATGGTTTAAAATGGCGTTTGATGGCTAAATCAGTGAAAAAAATAAAAATGTTTAGCGAACAATATCATTCTATCATTAAATAACTAATTCAAATAAATTAGTGGCACTGATATCACTAGCTAATTTTATGTACAACATTTTAACTTTTTTGAATTTGAACACTAAAAAAGTTTCTTCTTACATTAACATACTTCAAAAAGGCAATTAACGTTTATTCCTCTAATTAACTAACATCAATGGTGTAATTTTATTAACAATATATCCATCGGTTATTTTTAACGTTAGATGCTTGGTTGTTTGAGCTTTAGATGTTGTATGCCCATTTTGTACTAGTGTAGCTAGCGTTTAACCCCATCGAGTTAAGCGTAAAATGTTTGAATTCTCTTCATAATTTACAATCAACATATTGAATACAAGTCCTTAGATCGTTCCTCTTGCAGAAAGAATGTGTATATAATGTAATTCAATCTAATAGACTCTCATGATTTTTCTCTCTTCTTACAGCAATAAGCTTTTGATTCTTTTAAGCTTGAGAGTATTTTCTTTCTCTTTTGATCTCTTATTTTCTTCACATATTTTTCTTTCATATTCGGGTGCTTATTCTTGTTAAGACAAAATCATCTATAAGACAAAATCTTCTATAAGACTAAAATGTAAATGCTCTCACATGTTTTGAAGTTTAACAAAACAACGGTTACCAATGAGGAGCATTGGTAAATCTTGAAGTTAATGGTTTTGATTATGCTACAAGAAGTTTAACTTGAAGAAGATATTAGAAATTATTTTAAAAGTACTTCGTAGAATACAAATGTATTAGAAATGTCTTTAAATATGTAAAAATTGTATTTTTGGTACTGTTACGTATTTAATCAATTATGAAGAACAATAATCGATTATCACAGGTGTGTTTTAAAAACTGCCCAAATTATTTTGAAAAACCTGTAACGGACTTCAATAATCGATTATCACTTACAATAATTGATTATTACTGGCAGTTGTAACATGACCTTTCATATTCGGACTAGCTGCTTATAAATAGGTGCTTTGAGAACTTCAGAAATCAACTTTTGAACAGAGAGCTTTTATAGAATACAATTTGTCTGAGGAAGTTCTCAAAAGTTAGTTCAGTTCCCTTGCCTAGTCTCGTGAATAGGAGAAGCTTGTGTTTTGTGTGTCGATAGTTAGAGCAGTTCTCTTCGAGTTGGCAAAGTGTACTTTGTCTGGTCTCATGAATAGGAGAAGCTCGCGTTTCGTTTATCGAAAGTCGGAGCAGTTCTCTTCGAGTTGACAAAGTAGTTCACTTCCGGTTCTTTTGTTGAAGGAAGGTTTTTTTATCTCTTATTTCCATTCACTTATTGTAAAACTGTGAAACTATTTTTAGTGAAACTGTTAATCACGTTTTATAGTGATTAACGATTGGACGTAGATTCTTTTGAATCGAACCAGTATAAAAATTATCTGTGTGATTTTTCTACTCCCTATACTCTCTACTATTTTATGCACATCAACTGTTCGATAATTTTTCTGTTAGAAAATTTACTTTTAAAATGGAGCACATCAACTATTTTGTGACTGAACACGTTTTCCCCTTTATAAAATTGTATTCCGCTGCGCGACTCTATAACGGATACTGATTGTATTTCCAACAATTGGTATCAGAGCTTGCTTTGATATTCTTTCAAATTTTGCGAAAATGGTCGGTCATCAAAATCTTGTATATGCTGAAGGTGCTTCTATTAACAGACCACCACTTTTAACTGGTGATAATTATGCATTCTGGAAAGTCAGAATGAAAATTTTTATGTGGTCTGTTGACAGAGGTATCTAGGAAGCAATACAAAATGGTCCTTTTAATCCTAAAAGTACAGTTAATGGTGTAGAGGTAGAAAAACCATATTTTAACTAGACTGCTAAAGAAAATAGATGAGCCTAGTTTGATATTAAAGCTCGTAATATTATTTCATTTGTTGTTGTACTTGATGAATTTTATAAAATTTCAGTGTGTAAGACAACACAGGAAATGTGGGAGGTCATCAGAGTCACACATGAGAGTACAGAGGACGTGAAACGTGCAAGGAATAACACGCTTATCCAGGAGTATAAGATGTTCAGAATGCAACCTGGAGAAACTATTTCCGATGTTCAGAAGCGTTTCACTCACGTAGTGAACCATTTGTCAAGGTTGGGTAAGACCTTTGATATTGATGAATTAAATATTAAAATTTTGAAATCATTAGACAGGTCTTGGCAATCAAAGGTGACTGCCATCTCGGAGTCTCAAAACCTTACTCAAATGTCTATGGCTATTCTCTTCGGGAAGCTTCGTGAGCACGGGCTTGAGTTGAAATGATTGACTGTAGAAGAGGATCAAGGTAAAAGAAAAACACTTGCCTTCAAATCCAAAATCTCTAAAGGGAAGAGTTATAAAAGGATTGAAGATGATGATTTCGATGATAAGGAGGAGAACTTGAGCCTCATGATAAAGAAATTTGCAAAATTCATGAGAAAAAGGTAAGAATAAGTTTTGTGGAGAAAGGAGAGAAAATCAAGAATCTCCTTCAAGTGTTAAATGCTACGGATGTGGAGAAAGAGGACATATGAAAATCGAATGTCCTAAAAATAGAAAAAGTGAAGAAAAAAAGGAAAGAAAGTTTCCAAATAAGAAGAAAGCATACATAGCTTGGGAAGACAATGCGTCTAGCTCTACAAGCTCAAGTGATTCAGATGAAGAAGCTAATATATGTCTAATGACTGACTCAACAGATACCGAAAGCCAAGTAAGTTATTCTAGCTTTGAATCTAGTGAGTTAGATTTACAAAAAGCCTTCTTTGAATTAATGAATGAATCTGAAAAACTTGATACTACACATAAAAATCTTAAAAAGAAGCATAATGAATTGAAATTGAAATATGAAAAAAATTGCTTGATGAATAAGTTGTTTTGAGAAATAAAGTTAGCAATTTAGAAACAAAATTGTCTGATTCAAATGCATATGTTGAACCTATTGAATGTTTGTCTTATAAGAGTCATATGTTTGATATTGACATACTTGAAAACTTACTTGCAAATGCAACCAAGAATAATTCACATGTTAAAACAAACTTTAAAAGATGCAATGATAAAAATAGAAACATGCATCAAAACAAAAAGTCTAAAACTAGGAGAACTCATAGAGTTTGGGTTGAAAAAGGGACTTTTGTTAAAAATAAAGTGAACGATGTTTGTTGTTTTTATGGCATGAAGCATGGTCATACATCTAACAAATGCAACATTAAACATTTTAGTGTTCCAAATGGAAAATATGCATGGGTTAAAGTTGTGAAATGATATATGCTTGCATGAACTAACCCCAAGGACCCATAATGAGATTGGGTACCTAAATTCTTGCTAATTTGTTTTGTAGGAACCTACTAAGTCAAAGAAGTCATTGTGGTATCCTGACAATGGTTGCTCAAGACACATGACCGGTGACAAAAAGAGGTTCATCTCCTTTGAGAAGAAAAAGCAAGGATTTGCAACATATGGGAATAACAACAAAGGTAGAATCTTGGGAACTGGAGACATTGGAGGAGGAAACACTTTGACCATAAAAGATGTCTTATACGTTGAAGGTCTCAAACACAACCTCCTAAGTATAAGTCAATTATGCGGCAAAGGTCTCAAGGTAACCTTTGAAAGTGATAAATGCACTGTTTATTTTAAAGATTATACTGATATTTCTTTACAAGGTGTTAGACATAATAATATTTATTTGATTGATATTAAAAGTGCATCTAGTCATAGCATAACATGCTTAGTTGCTAAAGAGGAAAATCCTTGGTTGTGGCATAAAAGAGCTGCACATATTCATATGCAACATTTGAATAAATTGATTTCAAAAGTTCTTGTAATTGGATTGCCTAAAATAAGATTTAAGAAAGACAAATTATGTTTTGTTTGTCAAAAAGGAAAACAAACCAAATCTTCTTTTTCATCCAAAAGCATGATTTCTACATCAAAACCTTAGGAACTTTTGCATATGGACTTGTTTGGTCCATCTAGAATTAAAAGTTTTGGTGGAAACTACTATGCTCTTGTAATTGTTGATGATTATACTAGATTCACTTGGACTTTCTTTTTAACTTTGAAAAGTGGAGCTTTTAAAGCATTCAAACCGTTTGCTAAACTCATTCAAAATGAAAAATATTTGAAAATCAAAACCTTGAGAAGTGATCACGGTGGTGAATTTGGAAATGAATCTTTTGAAAAATTTTGTGAAGAACATGGCATTGCACATAACTTTTCTGCACCTAGAACTTCCCAGTAAAATGATGTTGTTGAAAGGAAAAATATATCACTACAAGGATTAGCTAGAACTCTTATGAATGAATCAAATGTGCCAAAATATTTTTGGGCTGATGTAGTTAATACTGCTTGTTATGTGTTAAACATGATGCTTATTAGGCCTATTCTAAAATTGACTCCTTATGAATTATTGAATGGTAGAAAACCAAATGTATCTCATTTAAAAATATTTGGATGCAAATGCTTTGTCTTGAATAACGGTAAAGATAATTTAGGAAAATTTGATGGTAAATGTGATGAAGCAATTTTTCTAGGTTATTCTTTAACTAGTAAAGCATATAGAATGTTTAATAGAAGAACTTTTATAATTGAAGAATCAATGCATGTTGTCTTTTATGAGAATGTGGACCTCGAGGTAAACCCTCTTGAGTCAAATAAACCCATTGTAGGTGATGAGGATTATATTATAATAGTTATATTAAACCATACTTCTATTATAAATTTTCTATTAAACTATTTGCACAAACATTTTTAATTTATATTAAACCAATATTTAGATTATAATATTATAATATTATACTATTATATTATACGAACCTAATAATTATATATAAAACCAGATAATGTTAATATAATTTATATGTAAGTTACGTATTGTCGCAACCGGAAAATCGCGACGGGACGACGATCCAAAAAGAAAATAGTTTGAAAAAAGAGATTTTGGAGTCGCCACCATAGTTTATTCTGGAAAACTACGGAAAAACCATAAAATGATAAAGCACGGTCCACGAAAACCAAAGATTGGGTTCAAGAGTCAGTTACGTGTGGGGAAGGTGTTAGCACCCCCACAACGCCGGCCCTAAGGCAGTACCTTTAACTAAATACGCGAATTTGATGTGGTTTGCAAAATGTTTAATTTCCCCTAAAAAATAAAACTCTAAAAAAACAAAATATTTTTTTGTGTTTTTTGTGCCCGACAAGGATTGACCTTGCTCCTACGTATTCTCAGTTGGACTTAGAAATTACGTAGTTCTTTAGGAAACCATTTGGAAAATTTGTTTGGAAAATTGTTTGGAAAGTTTGTTTGGAAAATTTAGATTTTTGGGAAAGTGAGCCTGACAAGGACTAGCCTTGCTCCTACGTATTTCCACTTCGGATGGAGAATCAAGGATCACGTAGTTCTGGCTGAAAGAATGCACGTTGGAAGATGTTTTCAGTTTTTGAAGATATTTATATATTTTTTGGTATTTCTTATTTTATTTTTTTTTTATAAAAGAAAGAGAAAAGGTTTTCAGCACAAGGCAGACAGAATGGTCGCACGTGTGCTTAAACCTTTTAAAATAATTTTTTTGTTAATTTTTTGAAAGAAGAAGAAGAAGGTTTTTAGCACAAGGCAGGCAGAATGGTCGCACGTGTGCTTAAACCTTTAAAAATAAATTTTTGTTGATTTTTGAAAGAAGAAGAAAAAGTTTTCAACACAAGGCCGACAGAATGGTCGCACGTGTGCTTAAACCTTTTAAAATATTTTTTTTGTTTTTTGAAAGAAGAAGAAAAGGTTTTNTTAAAATATTTTTTTTGTTTTTTGAAAGAAGAAGAAAAGGTTTTCAACACAAGGCCGACAGAATGGTCGCACGTGTGCTTAAACCTTTTAAAATAATTTTGTTCATTTTTTAAAGGAGAAGAAAAGGTTTTCAACACAAGGTCGACAGAATGGTCGTACGTGTGCTTAAACCTTTTAAAATAATTTTGGTTATTTTCAATATTTATAATAAAAAGAGAAAAATACAAATAAAATTAAAATATAATAAAAAGATAAAATAAAATAAAAAGGAGCGCAGAGGTGCTTAAATAAGAAAAGGGGTGTCTAAATCATTTTATTTCTAATAACAGACTGGGCTTAAACCCAAGTGGACAGGAGGTGTGGAAATGAAACAGGGGGCTGCAGGGAGGAAGATCTTTTCGAGGCAGAATGGGCTTAAGCCCAAACAGAAGGGGTGTCAAGATGGGAAGTGAGGTGTATGGATGGGAGATTTTGTTTAGACAAGATGGGCTGAAGCCCAAAGGAAACGGGAGTGCGAAATATGAACAAAGAGGGTGCAAAAAAGTTTTGTTTTGGTTTTTGACAAGGCTTGAGCCCGAAGAGAAAGGAGGGTGTGAAATTAGAATAAAAAGGGGTGCACAGAGGAAAAGGTTGTTTTTTTTTTGTCTTTGTTATCCTTTGTTTCGGCGCTGGCCTGGGCAGAAAAAGAAGGGGGGTGCACATATGGGAAGCCAAACTGTAACAAAGTGTTTTTTCTTTATTTTTCATTAACAAAAAAAAAAATAAACCCAACAACCCAAGCCCAACTCTCTTCTAACCTAGAAACTTTCTAGGGGTTTAGCCTTCTCCCCTTCATTCCCATCATTTGTTCAAAGTTCACGAGACCTAGAGTCTCTTCTTCTCTGTAGAAAACAACCGAAACCCAAAGCACTCAAAAGCTGGCAACCACGTCGTCCTCACCTCCACCCAACCGGCAGCCGCGAACCGCGGCCCCTAGCGTCGCCAACGACGACGTCTACCGCCAGATCCCCCACCTTCTCCTTCTCTCTTCTCGTGTACGAGAAACAGAAACGCTTCCTGGGACGCGCTCTCGGTCACCAGCGAGACCAGCCGCAACCGGTCGCCGCCGTCGAGGTTTCGTCTCGCATCATCGCCGACGACTGCGACTTTCGCCGAAAGCGTCGCACGAACACTCTCTCCTCCTATTCGAATTCGAAAGCCGCTGTCGTCAGAGAACCACCGATGTTCCCTGTCGTCACCAAGGTGGTCGCCGACCACCACGCTACTGCCTTTCACCTTCGCTTGCGAGCAGGGAAGTGACTTTGGGGTTATTGATATTTCCAGAATGAAACTGAGATTATGAGTGGGTGATGATGTATCTGCTTAGATGTTTCTCTTGCAGGAAGATGGTCAGAGGGGTTTTCATGGTATAAGCGAAGATTGAGGGGGTTTTTGTATCTGTTTGCAGGTTTGTGGCAAGGCATGTTTTCTAGGGTAAGTGTAAAACATGTTCATACAAAGATTCAATAAATCTAAATATATCAAACAAGCACATTTAATCATATTCAAATTTACAAGAATAAAAGCGGAAGCAGAAAGACCAACCTCCAGCCATTGTTGTACGCTTGCCTAATTTCTGGTTTCTGAACCCTTGCTCTTAAAAC
>NC_028360.1:1940250-1942750 GCF_000741045.1 Vigna radiata var. radiata
TTACCTTTCTTTTCCAACCAATCCTTAAACTTTTGACATTCCTTCTTCATGTGTCCCTTCTTTTTACAAAAGAAACATCTGGACTCCTTCTTAATAACTGGCTGAGCAGGAATCTTTCCCTTCTTATTAACTTGGTTCTTCTTATTCTTAAACGAAGTGGTCAAGTTCACCTTCTCCCCTTCTTCAATCAATAGCCTTTCTTCTTCTTGAACGCACATGGTCAATAATTCATTAATAGACCACTTATCCTTACGTGTGTTGTAAGAGATTTTAAAGGGAACATAATGGTGAGGAAAAGTGCACAAAATATAGTGTACTAGGAAAGAATCAAACATGGTAACTTCCAAAGCTTTTAGTTGAGCCACAATGTCCCTTATGCGCATGATATGATCATGCACTCCTCTAATTCCAATGAGCTTTAAGGATGAAAATTGCATTATAAGAGTGCTGGCAAGAGATTTATCAGATGTTGTAAACTGCTCATCAATAGCCTTTAGTAAATCCTTGACATTCTCATACTGATCAACCGAACCCCGGATTCCAGCGGAAATGTTAGTTTTTATGAATGTTACGGAGAGACGATTTGACCTCTCCCATTTTTCATAAAGTTCAATGGCATCTGGAGTGCTAGTCTTAGTAATACCCGGTGGTTCTGGTTTTCAAATAGCATAGTCTATATCCATCTAGCCTAAATGAAGAAGAACTCTCTCCTTCCAGATCTTATAATTATCTCCTTTCAATTCGGGAATACCACACTTGATATCAGAAAAATTCACAGATTGAGAAATTGCAAATTCAAAATCATGTTCATTATCATAATTTGAGACTCAAATGAATGTCATGTTTTACCAATGCAAAACATGTCTTTACCAATAAGTCTATTAACATAAAACTTGCCTGTGGGCTAAAGCCTTACTCAATTAGACTCATCTAACCTTATGATAAAACTATTAAATTATATTTCATTCCTAATTCCTGTGGGAAAATTAAGAATTATAATTAATATTTTATCCTAATTAATTATACAAATGTAACAAAAATCCTGTGGGTATATTTCATCACAGTATATATAATTAATTACAATTAATGTTTTAATAAAGTGATCTTTATAATATAATTTAACTAATTAAAGATGTTGTGGCTACTCTCTAATTATTAAAAATTATATTTATCACTAAACATTAAACTATCTTTAAGTCTTATATTTAATCTAAATAAAATATAAGCATCATATATAATAAATATATAATATCCATATTTATTATACGCGCATTTTAATCTCAGAATGTAAAACAGTGTCTAACATATATTATACGCATATAATAATAACACGAAAGCACTGCGTCACATATTTGTTATATCCAAAAGCACTGCGTCACATATATGTTATATCCAAAAGATATATTATATATATATATAAACGTGCTCCAGAAACATGGAAAAAAAACACGGAAAAGCAGTGCGTCAATCTCAATGTTCAACGTAAACTCAATATATGAAAAGCAAGTATGCAGAAAGAAAGACAACTCAAACAGCAGTGCACCGTAAAATCTTAATTAAACCCAGAAGCAAAGCAGGTACCTTTCTCCAGTGCGTGTAAATGCAAGTAAAGAAGAAATAAAAAAACTGAATATATTTTTCATAAATATGCCCAAATTGAAAGGCAAAAGCAAATGTCGTTTTAATCATCTTTACCCTCCAGCATAAAAAATTTCTCAGAAAAAATTCACAGAAAATTTTCTTCTTTCTCCAATTTCAAAACAATTAATAAAATTAAAAACACAATACGCAAAGGAGTGAACCAAACATGGCAGAGGATAAACATGCTCTGATACCAAATGTAAAACATGTTCATACAAAGATTCAATAAATCTAAATATATCAAACAAGCACATTTAATCATATTCAGATTTACAAGAATAAAAGCGGAAGCAGAAAGACCAACCTCCAGCCATTGTTGTACGTTTGCCTAATTTCTGGTTTCTGAACCCTTGCTCTTAAAACACGATGGTGATGTATATGAAGGAAAGAGTAGGCTCAGTGACTTGATATGAAATTTTCTGAAAGAGTCTGTATTACTCCAAAAACCATCACAGAGTATTTAACGTTAAAAGAGATTGTTGTGGGAATCATGGGCACAACCACACACGTTTTAAAAACGGTTTTTATTTTTAAAAATGGACCACTTTTTCAGAATATTAACTGCTTTATAATATTAACTAAAAAAGAAATAAAATAAATGGGAAAGATATAATATTAAATAATATAATATNAAAAATGTAACCTTTCTTCTGTATAAGGCTAACAGTAAGCAAATGATATTGAAATCCGATGCTTGGGGAATATACATCGATTTCCTATTGTCATTTATATCTGATGAATTTTGTTGGCATTGAAACTATATTTTGGATGCAGTTTTGGTTAACAGAGGATATTACAAAGCAAGCGAACACAACTATCTACACTAATCAAATATCATTCGTTCACCTCCCAACACATA
>NC_028360.1:1945250-1969484 GCF_000741045.1 Vigna radiata var. radiata
GAAAGAGAAATTTGTCATATGTACAGAAATTTGTCTCTATAATTTTACAATTATGTCCTTTATGTGTGTTCATAAAATTTTCAGGATTTTTTCCTTTTGCTTCGTCAAATTCGTGAGAGTACAGTGAAAAACACAGTAGTATATATATTTTGTGTATATATTATATTGGGTTTGAGGAGTGGGGAATCGGTTTTAATTAAGACAAACCGATCCCCATTGGGTTTTTGTGTGTACATATACATAATATTATTAAATAATAATATTATTTAATAATAATAAAAATAAATAATTATAGTTATAAAGGGTAGAAAAGTATTTATATATTTTAATTTACTAAAAGAATTGTTTTATTACAATCATAAATTTATTTGCAAAATTCATTTTTAAATGTATCCAATTTTATTTTCAAATTTAAAAATAAAAACGTAAAAAGAATATTTTTAAATCCACACACATTTCTTTAAATCTTTTACAAGCAACACGATCTTAAAGCTCTATTCACTTTAAGAGAAAGATTTAGAAGATTAATTGTGTTCCATCAAGAGATTTGTAATGAATAATTAACTTTGATTTGGGAGATGAAGTGCTTTTTCATCCCTAAGAATGCAAAGAGAATTGGAAGTAATTATAGTGAAAAACCTTTAAAAAACACAAATATAAATATAGGTATAATCTATAAAAATTAAATTTTATTATATTTTTCTACTTATAAATATTTTTACAATTAAATATAATATTAATAATTATATTTTATATTATTTTTATAATAAAAAACGTTTAGATAATTTTTAATTTTTATCAATTAAATAATTCTTTTATTGTTATATCGATGAAATTTCATTATTTTTTACAAAGTCTATTTTCAAATTAATCATCTAAATTGAATATATCTTTTAGGGTGTGTTCACTTCAGGGTAATTCCCTGTTCACGCTGGTTATCGAGCGAGTAATTATAAAAAAAACGTGTTCACTTCCGCTAATTTGCGAGCGACGATTCAAAGGTGTTTGCGAGATTTCGACACTATTCATTCACCTGGGCATCTGCGAAGATTTGGAGGGATCAATCAGCCATCATCTAAAATGCCCTCTTCATTTTAAATATTTCTCTTCGTTGCCCTCACTCACTTGCACCAGCTTTGCACCAGCTTTCACGTTCTACAGCCATGCCATGGAACAGTGAAGATTCCAGCAACCTGACGACGTTCTGCTTCATTCAGGCATGGAATAATGAAGATTCCAGCCTTCCAAGATACGAAGAAGAAAGTCGTATCCGGTTACGCAGGAAGGTGTATCCGGTTACGAAGAAGCCATGAAAAAGTCCAGCAACTTGTATCCGGTCACCCATAGACTTTATTCGAATACGATACTTCTTATTCACAAAAGCTTGTATCTGGATACGCGTTGTTCTTCACCCATGTTGTATCCGGTTACACGGTCATCATCATTTCTTCTTCTTCTTCTTCTTCTTCTTCTTCTTTCTTCTTCTTTGTTGCAGCTGCGCATGAGCTTCTACCCTGGCATGAGCTGCAGGTGCTGCCTTTGCTGCGTCTGAAGGTGGACTCGGATGAAGGTGTTGCAGGTGCTGCCTTTGCTGCTAGAACGTGTGAAGGTGGACTCAGATGAAGGTGGAAGATGGTGGAGGGTAGAGGATGCAGGATGCATGCAGGGTGAACCATGCAGCACGCGTGATTCGGTTATTTTTATTGGTTTATTGTTCTTATTTTTTTTCTTCTGTTTTAGAGGCTGAGGAGAAAGTTACTAACCCGCTTTTCGAAAAGCGTCCGAAGCAGTTCAGAATCGGAGGAGCATTGCCGCCGAAGAGAGACTTGACTCGGTTTGTCAAGTGGCCCAAGACCGTTCAAATTCAGAGGAAGAAAAGGATTCTGAAGCAAAGGTTGAAGGTTCCTCCAGCTTTGAACCAATTTACGAAGACACTCGACAAAAACCTAGGTCAGACAAATTTCTAGTGTTGGATCTGATATAAATATTGTTGCTATGTGATGTAGTGTTTCGTAATTTTATGTTATTAGAAATGCATCTTTTAATTAGGTATATCTGAAAGTGTTGAGGCTAGTGTTATCGGTTATGTATTTACTTAGGTACATCTGAAAGTATTGAGGCTGATGTTATCATATATGTATGTTGTGGTGACTGTTAGGAAATTAGGTTAGCGTGCTATTAAGGAAAGTTATCAGAGGTCTCCTTACAAACGTTGAGATAGTTTCTCCCATTAACTTAAGGTTAATGATAATTATGATTTTTAGGTTGTTGTTATCCATTAAACGAGAATAAAATAAAAAAAAAAGCATGCTTATAATCATTAATAATATTGGGTTAAAACCATTTAAAAGTCCCTATTTTCGTAAGGTATTCCCATTTTGGTCCCCTTCTTTTAAAACTTCCCAATTGAGTCCTTATAACTGGTAATTTCAAACAAATTAATCCCTACTGTTAAAAATCGTTAACGGTGTTAATTTTCTGCACAGATGGTTCGATGATGTGTTAAATTAGATGAAACGTGGCATGCCGTTGTTGACCAGCTTTGACCAGAGAGGAAGCGTCCAATGATATGCCGCCACGTGGCAACCCTCTTTCTCACCCAATTAGGGCTTTCTGATGTGCAGAGATGAGACCTTCTGCGTCGTGAAGGGATTTTTGGTGATGAAGACTGGAATCTTGTGAGAACCTGGTGGCGCGATTGGATTTGGTTTTTTTGGCCCTTTCTGGTTTCAAATTGCAGGTGGCTTTTCACGGTGGCTCTGTGGTGGTCTGATGTTGGTGAGCGATTTGCGTTGACGGTCGCGACGAAGAAGATAGGGGTTCGCTGTTTGGATTCGGCTTGGAGGAGATGAATGATGGTGCGTTGCAGACGAACTGGGTTCTCTGACCTTTTGATTTTGCAGGTGAATCTGATGATCGAGGCGAAACCGTGGTGGTGGCACGATTTCTTTGGAGATGCAAAGGGAGAGTCGCGACTTGCTTGTGCGAGGAAGATGGTGATGTGCATTGATGGAGGAGCGAGCGCCATGGCTGAGGCGTTACGGTGGTTGCTGCGGGACCTTGATGGCTAGTAATGGTGACGACATTGTGGTGGCTAGATTTGGGGTTCTCTTCTCTGCTTTTGGATTTCGCAGGTCTGGTGAGAATGATGGAGAGGCTGGCGGTTCGTTGCGGTGGAGATTAAGCGGCACAACGACAATTTGCTATTGAGAAGACGTCCTCGCGTGGTGGCCTGTGATGGTCCGATGAGCTGCCATGGTCGCCGGATGAAGGCGCAAGGAAGATGGTCACGACGGCGCTTTTCGCTGACGGCGGCTAGGGTTTGGGAGTTTAGGGTTTTTGTGAAGAAGATGATGACGTGTCCAAAGTGTGATGTGGCAAAATCTGGTTGGTTCACTGATTATTGCACATTTAAATAATTTAACACATCATCAAACACCTGTGCAGAAAATTAACACCGTTAACGATTTTTAACGGTAGGGATTAATTTGTTTGAAATTACCAGTTATAATGACTCAATTGGGAAGTTTTAAAAGAAGGGGACCAAAATGGGAATACCTTACAAAAATAGGGACGTTTAAATGGTTTTAACCATAATATTAATGATAATAATTAATAATATTAATAATAATAACTAATAATAACTAATAATAATAATAATTAAAAATATTAATAATAATAATAATTAATAATAGTAATAATAATAATTAATAATAATCATAATAATAATTTTTTTCTCTTTATAATAATAATATTTATAATAATAATAATATTCATAATAATAGTTATTACAATTATTATTATTATTTCACTTTACTAAATTACCATTTTTTTATATTTTAAAAATTAATTTTATTTTTTTCCTTATAAATAATTTTTACAATTAAATATAACATTAAAAATTATCATTTTATATTATTTTAATACCTAAGGGTATTTTGGTAATCTTCAATTTCTACCAATTAAACCAATTTTTTAAAACTCTCACATCAATCAAATCCTACACTAATTCTCTCAAACATCACCTCCAAATCCACTCTTCATTACCTTCAAATCCACTCAAATAAACACAAAAAAAAAAAATCACCCTCAAATCCTCTCAAATTCACTCAATCACTCTCCCCCTCCATTACCTTCAAATCCACTCATATAAACAGAAAAAAAAAANATCACTCTCCCCCTCCATTACCTTCAAATCCACTCATATAAACAGAAAAAAAAAAATCACCCTCAAATCCTCTCAAATTCACTCAATCACTCTCCTTGAATTACTCCCAAATAAACACACTCTTAAGGTGGAATATGAAAGATGAAAAGGTTAATCAACACAAGAAGAGGATTAAAAAATACTTACATAAAATGAAAATATCTTTTCTTCTATTTTATTTTGTTTTATTGTTTTTTTTTTTGCTATAAAATGTGACGTGACCGAAACCTTATTTTTCTTTTTTTTTAATTATTTAAATCAATTATATATAACTTGTTCAAATTATTTATATAATAGAGGATGGTTTTAATCAAGCGAGGTCTGTGTTTGTCAGTCTCCTGGATGAACGACGCTTGCAACGTAACAGAACAGTGATACTTTAGCTATACAAAACGACAAATTACGTTTTTATTTGACATAAATGACCCTATTAAATAATAATATTTTGGTTATAATTATATTATTTTTTAATTTAAAATCAAAATATATTATTATATTATTAAAAGTAGTGTGAGTTGAATTTTTTTTTTCAAACTAACTTTTTCCAAAAGAATATACTATGCGACAAAATAAAATAATTACACAAATACTTTCTAATTATCTGTTTTACTTTTTAATTTTACGTAGATTTTAAAATTGTCTACTTGTCACTATTATATTCAATATAAAGTAACAATGACACTTTAATACTATAGTTTTTCTTTTCTTACATTTAAATTACAGCAAAATAGATTTAAGCATGTGTTCTTTTGGACTGATTTACTATATGCGAGAATTAGTAAAAATAGATTTGTATTGATTTGTTGTTTTTCATACGCTGATTTGTGAAGAAAGAAAAGCGGAGAAAAAGAAAGATTTGTGAGATTGTCCTCTTTTTAGCATCTCGTAATTTTGTAAAGATTTGCGATGATTTATAACGAAAAGTCCTTTATGCCTCTCTACTATTTTTATAATTCTAGGACAATTTTACAGTCATGCACAATATAAAAAAACGAGAATATTAATTTAACGTTATTCCAAGCAATGAAGCAATTGTACAATTGCATTGTGCTCTCTCAAGTCATGTTACTGTTCACTGCTCATGTGAGGAGTTTGCCATGTGTCTTGCCATGCTTTTGCAGCGCAGTGCAGTATCTCTAGCTGGCGAGATTCTCTAGTTGAAGATGTGTGGTTCTGGTGAAGACGAAGGTTGAAGCAGATGTATTTGGAAAAAGCGTATCCGGATATAGGTTTCGCATATTTGGATCCATGTTTTCCATGATTTTTCGAAGGAAGGGTATCCGGATATAGGTTTCGCATATCCGGATCTAGGAGACGTTTTTCTTCGGTTCTTTGGATGACAGCTCTGTCTTTTCTCCGGTTGCAGTAAGTCGTTCGCCATGCCTTCATTCCTTGCTCCATCGCAACAAGTGGGTTAGCATAAGTGTGTGAAGCTTCATGCATGGGTGATGCGATTATCATCTTCCTCACGTCACGGTCAAACATGTACATCCCCCATGGAAGCAATGATGGCTTCAAGTTGAGGAGAATGGCACAGAGGTGGAGGTGTGTGCTTACAAGCATCATAGAGACCCAGACCAAATGAACAATGGAGAAAGAGAGGAGGGAGAGGAGGTACATGTCTGCCGTGGAGAAGAAAATGAAGACTTCTGCAGTGGAGGACCCCTCTTACTACATTATATTTTTTTTTATGACTAAAAATTAATTTTAATAACTATTAATAAATTTGCTCTCTTTATCATAATTTTTACTTTTATATATAACATTAAAAAATAACATTTTTTATTATTTTAATAACTAATGATGAAGGCTTCTTTGTGGAGGAGAAGATGAAGGCTTCTAGGACCCCTCTACTACATTATAATTTTTTTTATAATTAAAAATTAATTTTAATAATTATTAATAAATTTGCTCTCTTTATCATAATTTTTACTTTTATATTTAACATTAAAAATAACATTTTTTATTATTTTAATAATTAGGGGTATTTTGGTAATCTTTAATTTCTACCAATTAAACTAATTTTTTAAATCTATCACATCAATCAAATGTTACACTCATTCTCACAAACTTTATCATCAAATCCATTTTCAATTACCTACAAATCCACCCAGAAAAACAACAAAAAAGTTATTTTCAAATCTACTCAAATCCACTCAAATCATCCCTCCTAAATCATCTCCCCAAATATTACCAAAAGAACACAACATAAAAGATTGTGTTTTATTAATATTTACGTTCACACAATTTAAATATTAAAATAAATTATAAGCATTTATAAACTTCGATTAATTATATTATTAATATTTCGATAATATACTTGTATATTATAATAAAATAATATTAATAATAATAACTGAAACAAATGAATTAATTTTAATATTTGAGTATACGTTTTTGTACTATAGAAATAAATAATTAAAATAGAATACTAAAATAACAAAAAACAAAATAATTAAGTTAGCATTTTAATAATAATTATACTTTGTGTTATAGTAAAATAAATAATTAAATAAATTAATTATTGTAATATATTTTTATTTTGAAATATAAATTTTTTATTTATTTCATTTCTGAAATAATTTCTATTCTAAGTTGAAATTTATTTTAATTGTAATTTATATTTTTAAATGTTATTATTATTGTATTAAAATATTTTAGAAATTATAATTTAAATATATTAATCTAGAGAAAGTTATTGGTGAAATCACATTTCAAATATTTATTTATTTATTTTGGAGATGTTTTTTCTTTCTCTTTGACTCACTGAAAAGAGAGAGTTTTGCTGGGAGTTTTCCTCTTGAGGGAATGTTGATGGCTGAAGTTGCGCACAACACAGCAACTACACAGCAACTACATGAGCCATTTTCTTGGTCTAGACAGATAGTAACCACTTTTGTTTATCTGGGAATGATCATATGAGAGTGTTACCCTTACTGGCACTACTCCTCCCAAAAGGGGACTAGGCGGGCTATAAGGTAAATAACTAGAAGAAGATAGTGACAGGAAACTGAACTTCCTTAATCCCAGCTTCGCCAAAAGCACCTCACGGTCCTGCGCCTCGAAGCTTCCTTTCTTAACTGGACGAATAGGAGAGTCAGAAGGGTTTGGCTGATGGATAGAACCAACATGGATGAATCATTGTCGAGCATCATGGAGGTGAGGGAAGATTTCATGGTTTCACCTGATGGTGAGAGTGAACCAACTTTGAGATCTGCCTATTTTCTGAAACCCCTTGCAAAGTCCCTTGAAGGATCAGTTTCTGAGATCCTTTCAACTTCTATCAATATCACAGTACCACCTGCTTTTGAACCAAAGAAGTGGCCTTTGGTTGTCCATTTCAGCTGCTGGCGCTCCAGAAACCGGAAATGGGTTGAATGGGTGGATGCCCTTCGAGAGAGGTATGAATCAGTGTGGAAGAAAGTCGGTATCTTTGAAGCAATCATGAGTACCAAGTGTTCCCTGGTGAAAGATCGGAACTTGTGTATTGGGGTTGCTGAGAAATGGTGTCCTCAGACAAATACCATTTTATTTCCATGGGGTGAGGCAACAATCACCTTGGAGGACGTTATGGTGTTAGGGGGTTACCCTGTTGTTGGTGATCCTATCTTCACCACACTTCAAAACCAGGAAATGATACAAGTGCAGGAAAAACTGATTCTTGCAAGAAAGGAACCTTGGAAGAGGAATAAAGGTAAGCCTTCCTTATCAGCATGGATGGATATTTTTCGCAATAGTGGTAGTGAAATAGAGCATGAAGCATTCCTAGCAACTTGGTTGACAATGGTTGGTTTTTCCCCCAATGACTTCGTTAATCAACTTGCTTTCCCTATTGCCATTCATCTTGCTAGAGGGAACCCCATTGCTTTGGGACCAACAATTTTGGCCAGCATATATCAGGATTTGTCTTTGTTAAAGGAAACAGTAGTTGGTTTGACAAAAAAACTAATACTTGGTGATAACTTGGAATTGGAGGTAACACTTCGTTCTCCCTTTTACTTGGTGCAAATTTGGGCGTGGGAGAGGTTCAAGAATTTCCAACCACAGCCGAGGGTGATCAACCCTGAAAACCCTTGGTTGTATAGGTGGCACAAGGTTAAGGCCTTGAATATTGACAATGCGAGATTGGCACTAGACTCAGGTATGGAGCATTTTCGATGGCGCCCTTATGTTCAATATGCTGATAGGTTCAATGTGTTTTATCCAGAAAATGAAACGTTGGTACCATTAGACACGGATTTGGATAAAAAACTAGTCCCTTTTGTTACATGCTTGAAAGTTTCTGTGCTTGTTGGAGTTAAATATACTATACAGAAATACATGCCTCACAGAGTTGCTATGCAATTTGGAATGGATCAAGATATTCCAGGTTGTGTGCCTGAATTTAATGGGAGTAAAGAGTTTGCTTGGAGAAATTACTGCAGGCCAATATCTAACGGTAAGTTGTATTTTCCTGCTAGGCTTTTTGAGGGAGATGTTACCACAAGTTATGCAAGGTGGTGGAAGCAATCAGTGCTACCGAATCAACATGATTTTGCTAAGAATATTGTGCAGCGAAAGAGAAGTCTAAGGTCACGTCGTCTTAAATATGGTAATGATGCTGATGTTCCTCCCGGTTTTCCTCCCAAACTTGGTGGCACTGTGTATTCTGGAAAATCCAATGATGATGCGTCAAATGCTAGGAAACATAACAGTGATGCTAATGTGCCTTCTGATTTTCTTTTTAAACGCTTGAAAACTGTTCCTTCTGGAAATTCTGCTCAAGATGGTTTCAAAGATAGTGAAAATATTGATGCTGAAGTTCCAGCAAGATATAAAAATTTGTCCAACCAGAGTTCTTCAGCCTCTACTGCAGATTACGAAAATGTTAAAAGGATGTCACCACAGGCAAAACTGGTTGGGAAAAATACTGTTAACCCATTGATTTTGAAGGAAGATGTTGAAGATGCAAATGTGATCAAAGAAGCAAGGCTGTCTATTGAGAAAGTAAGCCAATATGGGGCTCAAGGTGAAATCTATGATTGTGCATCAGGAATGAATATAATAGATCTTCAACAGAGAATCAAAAAACTAGATACAGTGATTGAAAAATTAAAGATAGTAAAATTTGGCCACTCTTGAAAAATTATTAGCTTATCAAACCAAAAACCTTACTTCTTGTTGACATGTATTTCCTTTTATATATACTTGCAGAATTACGTGACATGAATGTTCAGAAAAGCAAGCTTAACATGATACTGTAGAATTTAGTTAGCACTGGTACATTGTCCTAGACAGATTTCACAGCATTATACTGATTGTCCTAGAATGTATAAGATGGGTAGTAATTTGAGTAACTGTACTGATTGCATGGTTGAATGTTCATTATATATCACAATGCACTCTACTGTTATATCTCTGTCCAGACCAAAACTGGTGTATGAGATGAGTGTTTTCCATGTGGAAATTTATCAACTTTTGTATGATATAGTATCGGTTCATTTAGACGAATTTTTTTACAAGATCCCAACTTTTGTATGATATAGTATCGGTTCTATAGAATTTTTATCTTTTTATTTTAGTTTAAATAATTTTAATCTATAAAGTGACTAATTTTAATGTTTTTCTTTTATATTCTTACGGAGTTGTTGTTCGAAAGCCAACTTGAATAACTTTTAGACGTGTTTAATTTATAGCTTTAGAAATATCTATGGTAAGGATGACAAGTATTAACCAAGTCTAATTAGAGAACTTGATGTGGATATGGACAAATTCTTCAAGAAACTCTGCTCTAAAAATAGAACATTGTCATCTTGTCAGTCATTGTTTCTATAGAAAACCACTAAGAGAGTTATACTATTTGTATAGATTAAAAATATTTGTACCTGTAATCTGAATATTATAATAAACTAAATGAGTATGGAAAATTTCTTTATAATTCAACCAAATGAAGCATACACTGAAAAAGGACAGATTTCTTAAATATCATGCTGGGACAAGTTTCTCACCTTATTTAACACCTTTAGCAATCTATTTCAGATCAATTACCATTAAAAGATAATGTGTTCTTTAAATCAAATGCTCCTTCGTATATATAAATACTGACAGAAATTGGCAAAATTAAAAACTCAGAAAATACTACAATCTTGATCATCCCTATACAATATATATCAACCACATCAACTCACTGCTAGTTAAGGCCTTCTTTTCCGTGTTGACTGAAGATAAAAAAAATAGACCCAGAAATTTACATTTCTGAAACTTTGAAACAACCATCAAATTAACAAAGGTCAGTAAAATAAGCATGAATAATATTTTTTCATAAACAAGACAGAACTATTCATTACATTATTGAATATTTTTTACAATTGTTATGACTGTTGATGACCAAACAATAGAACTAATTATGTATTAGCTGAGTAGATAGATATATGAATTCCAGTTTTTGTTAAATGTTAACTTTTTTATAGAAAGGTGTTTAGTTCAATTATAACTTTTCATAAATGTCCAAGTACTTCCTTAAAACAACTTTCATCTTATCAAGAAATTAGATAAAATCAATTTAGACTATATATGAATATAAATCTTACTTTACAAAACTAATAAAATCAATTTAAAGTATATATGAATATAAATCTTACGTTACAAATCAGTTTTGTAAGATTAAATTACACTTAAAATTTATTTTCTAAAATGATATAAATCATGAATTAAAATCTATCCTAATTTGATAGGATAATTTGATTTGAGTTTGTGGAACATATCTAATTTCATTAGTGTGAGAAAGGTATATTGAAAATCTAATATCAAATTAAAATAAAATCAATTTAAAATATATATACGGATATAAACTTTATCTTCCAGATCGATTTTATAAAGACAAATTTGGTTTAAAATTCATTTCTTCTTGACAAATCCAAAGGCCATCCTCAAGATACATGAGCCACAATCTCAATAGTTTCATAACTTTTGTCATCTAGCTATTCATCCCAAGAAATTGGTAAAACGTGGAAAGTATGTACAAGTGCGTTCTACTGCAAAACAGATGATATTTCAGAGACAAGGGATATTATAACATCATACAAATTTAACCTTACTGTGTTTATTTCGTAAGAGAGGTTCATTTCCTTTCATACAACATGGCGGAAGAAATGCTTTTGTAACTGTATTCGAGCTGAAATGCTTGTGAGAATTCTTCAAGCAAGGATTTATGTGTAATATGAATAAGACTAGCATCATTCAGATGATGCAAATCCGCTCTTCCATGACCAACACCCTCTCTCACCAACTCCTTAATGCTTCCTACTTGACGGTCTCGAATTCCACATGGGATGATCCATTTGAAGGGAGACAAATCTGTTGTGACATTAAGTGCCAAGCCATGATAGGTTATCCAGCTAGACACTCTAATGCCAACAGCTGCCAGTTTCTCATTTCCTGTAATGCATTACTAAGGTAAAAGAAAAATTATTTGAATCATCACGAACTCACAAGCATAATTTTGATTTAATTTGTAATGTATTACTAATCTTGATTTAGTTTGGATATTTATGTATGAAACTAAAATCTTATCATCTCAAATAAATCCCTCAGGGAATGTCACATGAAATGGACACAAATGTTATAGCTAAGAGAGAAAGATCTTCTTGGATCATATTTGAAAATACTTTAGAGTTAAACTAGATAACTCCAAGGCAGAACAACTATTATCTGTTAATGTGTATAACCAAGATAATTCAGAATAGGGCAGGCGGTGCAGAGCAAAAAATACCAAATTACAAGTGTTATATAGGATTTAGAGGTTTACCAACCCAAACACCAGTTAAACCTTCGACTGTAGAAGCCTGAATTGAAAATGTTGAAGAAAGAACACGAATGACAACCTCTTCAAGAGTCCTAAGGTACCAATGAAGATCCATCTTGTGCATTCGGAGGTTGATAATTGGGTACATAACTAGCTGTAATGCAAAGCACAGGTATGTTATCAACTGCCATACAAAATAAATTAAAATAGGAACCTAAACTGTAGCAAGTGATTCATTGCAAGCACCTGACCAGGGCCATGGTATGTAACCTCTCCACCACGCTCAGTGCGATAAATATTAAAAGGCGCATTTTTCATGTCAAACTTGAGGTTCTCCACAGTACTAGCAGTGCCCAATGTATAAACAGGAGGGTGTTGTAGAATAATAAGGGTGTCATTACAATCTCCTTCCTTTTCAATCTGTGCCCTCTTGTCCCTGACAATTTCCTTTTGCCAAGACCATGCCACTTCATAAGGGACTTGTTCATGGTGCAAATCAAAGAGATCACAGCTGCAAATTTAGTTTAATGGTTAGATTTTTCATAGTAAAGAAGAGGGATATTAATGGAAAGGGAAGATAAGAACAATGCAACTTACTTCCTTCTGTGGCCATTGATTACAAGAGAGGTGAATTTGGATGGTTTAGAATATAGAAGTGGCTTGTGCAGATCAAAGTAGGACCCTAGAGGTAGAGAAGGGTATGCTGGTGCTGTTGATGGAACTGTGGTGAAACAATATGTACCTAACAAAATCATGTCTAATTTGCTATAACTAACTCTCTGAAATTATACCTACTGTATGTGTAGTGTGAAAACAATGGAGAAATCAAAGGAAATTGGACGGAATGAGGGGATCAATGGACTCAACCCAAAATCCCAAAGTCTGAACATTGGCACCTGAGTTCACAGAATATGAGCTTGCAAACAGAACATGAAAAGGGAGAGGGACAATCTTCTTCAACGCCCTTCTGCACGTGATAAATATACTAATTTAGCGATCTCCTTAAAATCATTTCATAGTATTTCTCAACATATTTAGAAGGGACAAGTCCAATATATCAATATCAATGACTCATAATTTGAGTTTAGAAACGACTTCCTCTCACATATTTAATTGATTCATCAAACATAATTTTTATATTTTCAACTAAAACAGAACTAATAAAAGCAGACACAAGCCACCAAAGTACATGCCACCAAAAAAATGAAAGTAATATTTGATGTAAGTGTCCCCATTTTCTAGCTGATACATTAATCAAGAACCAAAGAAGCTGAAATCCTATCTGTTGAATCTTATGGTGACAAAGTATTTTCCAGTAAGATCAACAGCAATAGGATAAAAGTAATGATGGCAAAAAGGGTCTATGCCTCATTAATATATGAACCAAATGGAGAAGAGGAGGAGGACCCACAAGGAAAACCCTAGTGGTAGACCTCCATAACAGTAAGTTGATTTTGCACATCTATGACTCGAATCGCTTCCATGGTAAGAATAAAGAAGGCGACCTTAGGGGCTGTTTATACATGCTATAACAGTTCATGATACAGATGAAACCAAACTGCTTATGATACAAAATACTTCACAAATTGACAACTGAATCAATTGAAATTTTTGCAATTTTGTCTAGACGCATACCATTAGGACTCATAATGGAAGCTAGATGGCACAATACTTCATAAGAACATCCCTCAGATTTCATTTCTCCTCAAGGGAATTCAGTCCACTACTTTCAATATTATAAATCATCATAGGGAATTCCATTTATGACAATAAAGGGCAATAAATGTCACCCAACTTATGTGGCCTATATATATGAAAGCAAGAAAACAGATCCAAAGTACCAAACAGAAAAAAAAAAAAAACAGATTAAGCCATCTCCAGAAGCAACCACTTTGTAAACCCCAACCTTCACCTACATGTCCAAAGTAACAAACCAAAAACCAATACTGTCCTCTGGAAAATACTTCAATAAAAGGTCCACAACTGCAAATGTAACAGCAACAACCAAGATTTTATGATCAAAACAGCTACAAGGGTAACTGCATTGTCTGCAATTTCCGAAACATAGAAGATCACAATGAATCTACAATAGTAACTAGAATTTAAAACCTTGAAAATAATCATATGGTAACCGTCAAATTGATAAAAAAAAATAACAAACTTTTCCCATTAAAAGATAGAAAAAAAGAGAACTTGGTAGATTTTAAATTAAACATTAGCCAGTCACCCTAACACAACACATTATACTCCCCACAAAAAATGGAAAAGTAAAAGCGACATTGAGCTTGATTATGAGAGTCAATACTCCTATATCCCCAAGGCATATTGCCCTCCGTGTTGATAAGGAAACTAAGAGGTATGAGAAGGTCGGTGCTCTTCCTGAACGACTTCATGATGCTGTTGCTCTTGCTATGGTTGTTCTCATGGCCATGTCCAAACAATGTCTTCAAGTGCTGGTCTGATATCCTGTGCAAAAAGCTTCAGAAACTCCATGGTATCATCATTGGACTTTCGAAGTTCCACCATGTGGAGGTGTGGGGTAATCTCAAAAGTCTCAGCACCAACACCTAAATTCCTTTTTTTGCCTTCCTTAGAACCCTCCAACTTCAACAAGCCTCCATCTTTTTTTCCTTACTTTCAGCAAAGCTTCTTACAAATTTCTTCCAACTTAGAGATTAGGCTTATTTGACATGAACCGCATCTCTTTCATGAGAAAAGTGTCCTCAAACATACCAGATAAATCAAACTGAGTCGAGAAGGAGATAATAGCAAAAGCATTCAAGTTACAAGGCGTGGTCAATTCATGCTTTGACTCTGCAATAGGTGGACCATCATTCTCGCACTTTTCAAGTATTCCATCAGCATTCAGGTGAGCTGGTTCTTGGTTTTCGGTTGCAGTAATAGCAGGATTCTCCAACCCCATTTTAAACCAAGAACATTTCATAATGCTGGCAATTGATATCCTGGTCTTTGGGTCTGGATCCAATATTCTGGATAATAACCGGCGACATCTGGTGCAAACCATTTAGGAAATTTGAATACCCCTTTACTGATTTTCCTGTACGTCTCCATCAGATTTGAATCATGGAATGGAAGATGACCAGCCAACAGAACAAACAAGATTACCCCACATGACCAAATATCCGCTTTCATCCAATCATAACCCTTTCTGCATATCACTTCTGGAGCTACATAGGCAGGGGTACCACATGTAGTATGGAGCAATCCATCTTGGCGTTTGGATTCAGTCAAGGCACTCAACCCAAAGTCTGAAACCATCAAATTATCATTTTCATCCAAAAGTAAATTTTCAGGCTCTAAGTATCGACGACACACACCCTTGCTATGGCAGTAGTCAACAGCTCTAATCAGTTGCTGAAAATATTTCCTAGCAGCATCCACCTTGAGCCTTCCTTTGAGTACCTTGTTGAAGAGCTCACCACCTTTTGCATGCTCCATGACTTAGAAAATTTTGGTTTTAGTGGCCATTACCTCATAAAGCTCAACCGCACGTCGATGTCTGATTAATCTCATCACTGAAACTTCACGCTTAATCTGATCAACCAATCCAACTTTAAAAAGAATTTCCTTATCAATTACCTTTGCAAAGGTCCCTTGCCCTAATAACCTACCAAGTTCTTATTTTTGCAGAAGGACACCCCCGTTCTGTTCCATTTTCTGCAGCACTTTTTGAATAAGACCGATGCTACTTTCGATAGTATAGTATACCAAGTATTTACCGAGTCCGGGTGCTTACATTATCAGCCATCTTCACAAACATCACGTTTTGAACAATTGCTCAGATTTCCAGCTTCCTGGGGGCAAATGAGCATAAAACAGATATTCAGTGGTCTAAATATCCAATCTCATCAAGGACTAATAAGGCTAGCACACAAGGTGCTACAACTTCATTAACACTAGAGAGGGAACTCTTAACTTTCAACCACATCTTTCAGCATTCTCTGGTTTTAGTAAAGGACACTAGATAATACCGAAGATGAACTCCTTGAAGCAGCACCCGCTTAGCTTTCAACCACCCAAAAACGAAACATTTAAGGAAGGCACGAGGGGTTTGAGAATCATCGTTTTTCTACCAGTGGCTCTGCAATCGGAGTTAAGCAGAGAACTGAGTAATTAGCAAGAGAAGGGAAAGAAGAGTAACAAAAATTTGCTGTGGTTTTATTCTTTGTGGCAAATCTTGAATTCCGTGGGCGCAGCTTCTTAAATAAACTCACTTGACCTGATTTTGTTGCTACCTTTAAGACCCAGTTCATTTTTCACTCTTCAGAAACTTTAATTAAAACAACCCTACTGAAAAGAAAAGAAAATCGAACCTCCTAGCTAACAATACACACGAACAGTAAGCACAACAAAACAATCAATAACAACGTTAGTCTCGTACAAAGCGCGCAACACGCAAACAATAAAACAAACACACATCAAAAGAAATTCTCAATGCATCATGACAAAGGGTACCGGTGACTTACCAGTCCCCCCAGTCACCTTCTTAGGAGCGGCACAACACAAGTACATATATGAAGGGTTTAGTTAGTATTTATAGAAGACAGAACAAAGGGCATAATTTATTTATTTTCCACTTTAGTCCCTGAACATTTTATATAATGACAATTCAGTCCCTACTCCGGTCGACTCGGGCGTTGGACTCATTCATTCAGTATTTCACCTATTGTGTCGGTGGAAATATCAATGCAGTGTTAGAGTTAAAAGAAAACTACCCGTAAACCCAAAGGCATTTTTCCGAGAAAGGTTCCATTTTTTTGCTGTTTCTCTCTATCTCAACCATGGAAAAACAGAAGACGGTGATGGGTTTGATTCTTTTGCTTTTTGTTTTGGGTGTGAGTGCTTGGACTGGTGAAATCCATGGAAGAGTTGTTTGTGATGTTTGTGGAGATTCTTCTCTTGGACCTGAAGATCATGTGGTTGAAGGTTTTCCTCTCTCTCTCTCTCTCTCTTCAATATCCATCTTCTTTCAATTTTAGTCGTTTTTATTGAGTTTCTGGAATGATGTATTCCTTTTTCGATGAAAATTGTTTGCTGTTGTAAATAAGCCATATCACTCTCCACCGGTTGTTTAACTGGGTTGAAATTTTGACTTGTGTGTGTTATCAGTGGTGTGGTTAGTTGTTAGCGTTTTAACCGTTTAGCCCTTCAAATTGTTTGCTTCATTTTCTGGTTGTTTGACCCTGTGGAGTAAAATTGTCATACAGTAAAAGAATACCAAGGTTTTAAATTGTGGTAGCAGTTGCAGTTTTGTTGTGATCTTTGATTTTGTAGGAAATTTCGGATATATATAGTTACAATTGCAGTAGCGGCTGACCCGACAACCTTATAGTTGCAGTCAAAATTTTGGTTGCGGATACTGTATTGTGTAGTCACTGTTGACCAGTTTGACATGGTGGCATATGAGATGGAACAAGGAAGATGTTTCTAGAAGTTGTTTATTCACATTTGAGGATGATGATGAGGATTGATGAATTGTTTGTTTGTATATTTTTACTAATTAACAGAAGGAGAATTAGATGGGCTTATTGGTTTGATCAAAGGATTTGCAGATACTCATAAGAATGCATTACCTGATAAACCTCCTGTGGGAGTGAAATTATTTTTCTTTTCTTCAATCCCAAGTAGAATTTGATACCTGGAATGTTTGTGCTCCTGATCCAGTCGGATATATTGATCTTTGAATCATGGTGTGACTAATTGAAAAAAAGATGTTTCATAATAGTCTCTTCATCCTTCTCAATTTGCATTTCCATTTTTTGAAGTTTATTTGTATCAATGAGTGCTAATGTCTAATCATTTTGACGATTTCTAACTTTTCTTTCTTACCCTTTCATCTTTTTAAGATGACCATTTCATGTATTGTGTTAGTTGATTTATGTTTGTGGATATGTTGTATAGTGAATGATAATATGACTAAATGAAAAAAGATGTTCATTGAGTCTCTTCTTCCTGCTCACTTTGCATTTCCATTTCTTGAATTTTGTTTTGTATTGATGACTGTTACTGTCTAATCATTGTGATGATTTCTAATTTTTATTTCTTATCCTTTTTCTCTCTTTAAGAAAACTGTTTCATGTATTGTGTTAGTTGATTTATGCTTGTGGATATGTTGTATGTTCAAAGCTCTTTAACTGTATAATGATATATCATTGTTTATGTTATGACCACCTCCCTTTATTAGGTTGCTATCAAACGTGTCTCAAACTAAAGCTCAAAAAATCAATTGAACATCTCTTTGCCATACATTTTCTACGAGAACCATATTTTACTCCTTAACATTTTCGTTCACATCCTTGCAACACAAACAAGGAAGGACTAAAGTAGTTTCAAGTGTTATTTAAAAGATTTTGGTTAAGAGAGATAAAAGAGATGGTGGGTGTTCGACTAAATTCCTAGAGTCCTAGCTAGTGCCTCCATGACAGAATTACTCTTGCTGTTCTGGGAGAAATTTGTATCGCAATGAAGACCAAACTCGTAGGAATAAACTCCTAGCTGTCTCTTAAACTCGTTCTCTCAAAGGGTTCAATACTTGTCAGGGTGAAAACCTCTCCATTGGCTGATAGTTCTCATTTTCAAAAGTTTGATGATCCGAAATTCCTTATTTTTATCCTGAAGATCCTTTTGTATGCCACTGATGTATAATGGTAGTTCGTTCAATAAACTTATGACAACATTTCATGTTGGTTCTGTGCAACCTAATTTAATGTTGTTTCTATAAGAAACAAGCCTTCTTTCGTATACTTCTGTATCTGGTTTTTGATGTAATCCCATTTTCAGATTTAACCATTTTGGTGATGTTTCAAAGTTTCAACTTTCGTATCATTCCATTCTTTCGGGTGGTTTAATTTTGAAATTTAACAATCATACAAAAAACTCAACAAAGGAGATTTCACTGGTCATCTTGCCATCCTCTACAATTGCTTTGAAGCTGAAGTACATTCACGCATATTCCTCCCATTGCTTGGAAGCTTACAGTTTCATGTTCTATTTCCCTTTCTAATGGGTGTTCTTTTCACCATTTTGTTGGTGCATTTTAAAATCTTGCTGCAACTCACAAATCAGAATGCAATTTCCACATATCAAAAAAACGTACTATCAAACTATTATCTTATCTCCTTTTCTTAACAAAAGGTAATTGACTTTAGTGCTCTAATGTAGGTGCTGAGGTTGCTGTTCTTTGCATCACCAGGTCTGGAGAAGTTCTAAACTATCAGGCATTCACAGATGCAAAGGGGATATACACAGTGGCGGAGACAATGCCAGAGAGTGATCGTTGGGATGCATGTCTAGCTCGACCAATCAGTAGTTTCCATGAGCAGTGCACTCAACTTGGTGAGGGCAGCTTGGGAGTCAAATTCAGTTACAATCACCCATCAGGATATTCACACAATGTCAGGACCTTTGTGTATCGACCCACCAGTGTTCCAACTTACTGCATATGATATATATGGTCTTGCTCCGAATCTGTGACTGCTTATGCTTTGGTTGAACATATGAACATATTCTCTTTATACTATACATGTAGGTGAAGTGGTGTTCCAGGTATGTGTTTCTTTACAAACTAGACATAGTAAGCTTGAGATGTTTGAGTAATTGTAAATGATAATATTATAGAGAGCAAAGCAAAATCATAGTAAATGGCACTGTCATTGAACAGTGCAATGAATCTCATGGCTTAAATGCATTATACTTTAACTACCAAAGTTTCACAAAGTTGATATAACTGGTTTGTGTAAACATGATGAAAAGACAAGGGTTTGGATCCCTTCACTTTACGTATGAAGAAGATTTTGTTGAATGTGGTAAAATTCCTCTATTTGATATGAGAATTACTTTCATTACTTACATGTGATAAAGAATGTTAAACTTCTAATATTTCACACAGAATTCAAAAACAATTAATGTTAACTATTACATCTGAGTTTCTGTATAAACATTTTAGAGGAGAAAAGTAAGAAATAAAAAAATATTTTTTTATAAATTAAAATATAAGTGAAAAGTAAAATTGTTAAGAAATAATAAGATAGTTTATGAAAAAATCAGTTATACAAATAAAACTAATTTCAATATTTAGTAATTTGATTTATAAACTTTTGTACATGTATTTGAAAAGAATAACAACTCTAAAATGTGAGGTTGAATAAAGTTTAAAACGTTTTTGAAAATTCTTCCTATGATTGTTTGGGAATAATTCTACTATTTGAAAGAATGACTTTAGTAAACATGTGAAAGATTATTGGACCTTGCATAAATGTAATAAACTAATCAATGCGGCATTTGTTTTTTTTTTTATTTTAGTTCATCCTAAAAGTGAATTACATTTAATTCTTCTTTAAAGAGTTCAAGTAATCAAATTTTATTATAAATATTTTTCATGACACTTATAACTTACAAGGAATACACAAGTCTGCTATTATTGAGTATCTCTTGCATACCCTCATCAAATATGAAAACACAAGTACTAATTTTCATTCATTAACTTTTAACTTGTTCAAGTATTATGTATCGGTTAATTCTTATTAGAGCAAATGAAGTCATTTAGGATACAATGATAAATTTTAAATGAAATGATATGTAAATCATAAGTTCATTATAGGTCAGGGTAAAATTAACACACTTTAATTTACATCATTATTTTTTAATTTGATTTAATTCATTTCAAAAACATTGGAACAATCCATTCAATCAAACATATTCTATAAATCAAACCCAATCCACCAACTTTTTCCATGTGTACAATCAAATTATTTTTTACAGTTTTTCTCACCTTTCATTTAGTTTTTCTTACATTTATATAGTCATGTCTTAAAAAATTTGGCCAGTTTAACTTAGCCTTTTGTTAATAAATTTTTGGAAACATTAGTCCTTTTAAAATTCACGTTATAGTATCGCGTAAGAAAGTATTATTATTTTTTAAGAGTACGTAAGATAGTTGAAAAGAATTAAAACTAAAATATATTAATATTATTGGCAATTTAAAAAAAAAAAACATTGAACTTCTTTTAAAAAGTTATTACCTTTAACTAAACTAGCCAATTTAGTTAACTTTTCTAAGTGAATGTCATAAAATATTAAAACTACAAGTTTAATACATATTGGAATTCACCTGCTCGTTGCAAGCTTGGCTTATAAAAGAAAATTCATTCAACAAAATTTAGCTCAACGAAATCTTAAATACTATTGTTTATGTCGAACGGGTTCGAGATCAATAGTTCTCTTAAATGTTTTTTCTTCTCCTTTGACCAGTTAATCTCTATCACCCAATGGGAGTGGACTTGCAGAAAACACTCTGATACTCAAGTCAGATACGTGTCTTAAGGTCTTAATATGATTCTGGAATAAGATGAATTTACCTGATTATTCACCTTGCATTTATAGGCTTTCAATTGTTTAGTCACTAGTAAAAAATTGGGTTTATACAGTCCACATTATGCCACAGTTCACCAGAAATCGCAGCATAATAGTGCGCGGTGGCAGTTTTGTAAATAAATCGAACTTATATGTCGCAGTTCCCCTCTTAACTACGACATATACCCCAGTCAACCATCATCTTTGACACCATGTATGCAAAAAAATTAAATAACAGGGGAATAGGCCACGGTTCTCTGAGCAACCGCAGCCTATTCCCTGCTTACTTTACACGAGTCTGAAAGATGGGGATTGTTAGTAGGTGGCAGGGGGTATATGCCGCGGTTGCCCAGAGAAACCGCGGCATATACCCCTGCGAATTTATTGTAAGGGCTGACTGATGGGGAATGTCAGTAGGTAGCAGGGGAATATGTCGTGGTTGCTAGTGAGCTTGTCACCAGAAGACTGTTGGTGAGCTTGTCACCTGGCCGCTCCAGAATTGCTAATGAGCTTTTTACTAGAAAACCGTTGGTGACCTTGTCACCTGACCGCTCGAGAGTTGCTAGTGAGCTTATCACTAGAAGACCGTTACTGAGCTTAGCACCTGGTCGCTGGAGAGTTGCTAGTGAGCTTGTCACTAGAAGACCATTCGTGAGCTTGTCACCTGGCCGCTTCAGAGTTGCTAGTGAGGTTGTCACCTGGCTGCTCGAGAGTTGCTAGTGAGCTGGTCTCTAGGAGATTGTTGGTGAGCTTGCAACCTAACTGCTCGAGAGTTGCTAGTGAGCTTGTTACTAGAAGACCGTTGGTGAGCTTGTCACCTGGCCGACCGAGAGTTGCTAGTGAGCTTGACTCTAGAAGATCGTTGCTGAGCTTTTCGCCTGGCCCTTCGAGAGATGCTAGTGAGCTTGTCACTAGAAGACCATTGATGGGCTTGTCACTTGGCCGCTCGAGAGTTGCTAGTGAGCTTGTTAGTAACGGTTCAAAAATCGTTATTTTCATACTTAACTTCGATAAAAAAATACACCCTGTATGACTTAGAAATTAGCTTGAAATCATGCAAATTTCTTTAGTTAAGTTACAAGAGAGTCAAAGGTGGTTTTAGAGATATTATGCTTGGTTTTTCCTTGTTTTAACAGGATTAGACCTGAATTGAATAATTGAGAGTGAAGTAGGAAGGAGTTGGTCTCAAGAAAGGATGAAAAAAGGTGCAAAGGAAGAATTGCAGCCACCGCTCAACGCCAATTTCAACATTGAGTGCCAGCTTTGTGAAGAAAGCCACTGTCAAATGCTTAAGCGCCAACACTGAGGGGAAACGTTAGAGTCGCGCTTATCACTGAGCATCAGATCCAGCGCTGAGCGCTGGCCTTTTCAATAACAGCACTGTCAAACGCCTGGGCGTGAATGTTGAGTGTCCCACTTGAGTGTCGCACTTACCGTTGAGCGATGAAACCAGCGCTGAGCGTTGTAGTTGGGCTTGGGCCTGTTTTCTGTAATTTTTTACAGTTTATAAATAGACTTATGCGAACCTTAGGGTTATCTTTTGGCAAAGAAGAGACGCAAAAAACTCATTCTCACTCCTTAGAGACGACTTTTGGATGCGAAAGCTCTAGTGTTTCAATTCTAGGGTTATCTCTTTCATATTTTCCATTTAATCCTTTAGGTTATCTCTCTTATATCAAAGTTATTATTTTATTCATATACTTTCTTTATCAATACTTTGAGTTTTCTTCTCTATACTTTATGCTTGCATTGTTTAACTCATTCAATGTCATGATCATTGATTTTGTCGATATGGACACATACGGGAAAATCTAGACATGAGGGGAATTCTCTTGATTATGCATTATTACCTAGACATAGGAATAGGACGGTCAATTTCTTTAAGCTTCTGTGCACTGAAATGCATGATTAATTACTAGGGAGACTAGACATAGTAAACTAGTAATTGGGAGTAGGCTCTCTTCGCCGAGACATCAGGTTTAGAGTAAATTAGAAAGTTGCATGAAAATTGATAACAAAGTTGAATTTAATAAGAATAGTAGATATAGGAGAGTTGATTAGGATGAAACCGTAAACCCTAGCAAAATCATTCATCCATATCTTTATCTGTCAATTGATCAAGCTTTTGCATACATGTTTATTTTTGTCTTTGCATCACAAAATCAAATTATTATTTATTCAGGTCTTATGAAATCAATTCACATGAATGTCTAGGCCTAAGAGTCCCTTGGGAAATGATATTTAGACTTACCGTATTATTATTACTTGATACGATTTGGTACACTTGCCAAGGTGTTAACACTTGTCACTAGAAGACCAGTTGGTGAGTTTGTCACCTGGCCGATCAAGAGTTATTGAGTGGCGTGTTGTAGTTGGCCGAGTGGTTTGTGCGTCGGATCTTGTCGTCTGCATTGAAGAGAAAATAATAATTCGAATTTGAAGGTTCGGAAAAATGTAATAGATCAATGTCATAATAATTTAGGTTATGGAGTTGGATGGTCGGGCAGACAGGTTCGTTCAGTCTTTAGTCCTTGATGAGTCGTTATTTCTTGAACTATATTTAGTTTATTACACTTAAATAAACCAGGGAATTGTGTTTAATTGTCTGTTATTTCCCCTTTTTCCGAATTCTACTTAATTTGGTCGGAAATTCGTAATTGTGCTAATTTGGATTTTCTGAGCTGATGAATTGCATTTTTGGGTGCAGGGAAATTTTGGAAACATCATCTGGAGCATTGGGATATGGCATGACACAGTCAAAGGCTAAACATTTAGTCATTTAGATTCTTATGAAAGTTGTAATTTCGTTTTCTAGAAGCCCTTAATTAGAATTAGGTGTTTTGGACCCTTTTAGGGGCATTTTTGTAAAAAA
>NC_028360.1:1971089-1986541 GCF_000741045.1 Vigna radiata var. radiata
TTACATTACATGTTTAATTGTTTTTCATCTTTTTAATTGAGTGTTGCATTTTAATAGTTTTAAATGTGCTTAGATATTTGTTTGCTCTAGTATTGTGTTTAGCATTTTCACTCTCTGGACTCGAATTTAAAAAAATAACCGCAACCACACCAGAGGTCCAAATGCTACGTTTTATATATCAAATGAAAGATAATTGAGTCTACTTTCCAGGAAAAAAAACCTCATCTCATTTAGAGCTCTGTAGAAAAGGTTATGGTTAAAACATTGAGCAAAGGTCAGAGCTGCCTAGTTCCAGCGTGAATTTTCGTTTTTACTGTTTTAATTTCATTTTAATTTTTCTGCATCCACAAACAACATTTCAAACCCCCCCCAACTGTGTTAGACCTGATTCTGAACCGCAGTTTGGTCCTTGAGAGACGACCTAGGGTCATTCCCTAGCTATACTACATTTCTTATATGCAATCAAATTTGTGTGGGTTGCGACAGCCCATCACTCGACAATTTGGGTCTTGGTGTGTGTGTGAGTTACGTTTTTTTTGCTGCATGGTTGGAGAGAGAACATGGTTTTGGATGTGGTGAATGGTAACTCACGGCCAAGAGGTCTTCTTAGGTCATTTTCATTTTCAATGTCTTTATTTGGTGCACACTTGGTCACATGAATTGCTAGGAAAAAGTTGTGTTTGCTTATTTCTTTTGTTTTAAATTAATTTGCATATTAGGATTAGTTGCTTTTGATTTCTCTAATTTAGTTTTGCATTTAAATTAATTTAACTTCGTTAGATAGTTGTGTGTAATAGTGTTGGTGTCTAGTATTTTATTTTATTTTGTTTTAATGTTGTCTAATATGTTTGGTCTTGTTGCTTTAGTTGCCATGTTAGCTTAAATTAGTTTGGTTGGTCATTAGCTATATTGTGATGTTTCTTTGAGATTTCTGGACTGTAATTTGTGTTTGCCACTCTGACTTGGTTAATGTTAAATCTGTATTTGCACTTGCAATTGGGTATACGCTTAGTTGCCCAATTGGTGTGACGTCTTCGCTTAGTTGACGAAACTGTATAATGTAAATCAGATTTGACATCGACACTGCGTTCGCTTAGTTCGCTTTTATGAAAACAGGATTAATCGTCGCTTAGTCGGTTAACTCTGTTGGATTAGAGGTTTGAGTCACAACTTTATTTTGTTGATCTATGATTGGAAACATTGCAATTAAGTTAATGACCAACCGTTTTTATTCTGTATGTGATTTCGTTTTGCAATTCTATTTTTACATTTCTGTTTGCATCCGTCTTTTGATTTAATTCATCCGCATTCACAAACCTTTCATAAACCCCCTCCCCACTTCGTGTTTGACCTGAGACTCGAACTACAGTTTGGTCCTTGAGAGACGACCTAGGAGTCATTTCCTAGTTGTACTGCATTTCTAATATGCAATTAAATTTGTATGGGTCGCGACACTCATCAGTCCTTGATTGAACGTTTGGAGACCAAAAATGAGGAGTCCGTATTAGGACGTGACGCAGATAAGCTACTTGGCGAATCCATTTGTACCTATAATTTCTTCAAAAGCAAAAGTGAATGTATTTATGCAGAAGTAGGTAGGTGGTGATCCCTTTGTCTCTGAAGGATAGGAAACACATTTCCCCTCGTAGTACGAGATTGATTTTTGCCTTGAAATAAGTCCTCTGATAAGGCCCAACTTAATTTGCTTGGTTGTTGTCTCCTCTTAGGCCAACCCTGGAATCAAAAATTGATAAAGTTTATTAGTATCGAAAGATAGAACCTGGGCCAACTCTGAAATCCCATCTATAAAAAATATCTGATGTTTGTTTTTGTGATTTTCCTTTCAAGTGAGCCTTGCAAATCTGTTTTACCATTCTTTGATTAAGAGAAGATGGCTTCGGTTGTTTCTTTCGCATTTGGCGAGGCGTCAAACCCTAACAAGTGAAATTCCTTTGTCCTTGCGTCAATGGCCAGGGAAGGATATTCGAAAAGTCTTTGCTTTAATCTGAAATGAGGATTGGGTTCGCTGCTGCCAAGGGCGCTAATGTCACAGCGGAAGAGCATTGCGGTGTGGCCGATTCGTCAAACTCGCGGCGGACTTGCTTGCCGATGGGGTTTGTGGAAACTATGGTCAATAGCGGAGACGCAAACCTAGTCCTGGTTGAAGGCACAACGAATGGCGTAGAGGCTAAACCGAATGGCGCGGCGAATGACACGGAGGTAGGAATGACTTGAGGATCCTTGGCGAGACGTTCAATTTGGTAAGGATTCTAGTTGGCGCAGTAGGCCTACTCCTTGAAGGCGCTGACGTTGGTGGTCAAGTTCCAGCAGATGATTCCCTTTTCGGCGAGGTTGATTTTGGTGAAGTTGGAAGAGACAACGATGTAGTGGTCTTTGGGGTTCTTAGTCAGTGATAACGGTTCAAAAACCGTTATTTTCATACTTAAAATTGACATCAAACACACCTTTATGACTTAGAATTAGTTTGAAATCATGAAATTTGCTTAAGTTAGAGAATAAGAGAGTCAAAATAGGTTTTATTGGTTTTATGCTTGGTTTTCCCTTGATTTGGCAAGATTTATCAAGAATTGAATGAAGGAAGTCAAGTAAGAGAAGAGTTGGATGCAAGAGAAGGTAGAAAAGTGAAGAAAGGAAGAGTCGCAGCCACCGCTGAGCGATGTACTTTCCAGTGAATTCTCTGTCAGGCGCTTAAGCGGCACCGCTAAGGGGTGAAGTCAAGTATCGCACTCACCGCTGGGCGGTGGACTATTCAGAGGGTTATCTGGCCAAAGCTCAAGTGGCAGCGCTGAGGGGTGAACTTAAGTCACGCACCCACTGTCGGGCGGTGAACCCACCGCTGGGCGGTGTACTGGGCCTGAGCCAAAATTCTGTTATTTTTATAAGTTATAAATAGACCCAGACGAACCAGAAGGGGTATCTTTTGGCAGAAAAGGACGCAAAAACACTCTATTCACCCCTGAGAGGCGGATTTTCGATGTGGGAGCTCCAACTTATCAAATCTAGGGTTATCTTTTCCATACTTTTCATTCTTTTCATCTAGATTCACCATGATTATGGTGAACTAAACCCCTTTGTTGTTGGGGAAACGATGTAATCCTATTTGAAACTCTCATATATAGAAATTCTTACTTTATTCATATGTTTTCTCTTATCAATTGTTAGAGTTTTTCCTCCATTATATTTGTTTGCTTTTGTTTAAGACATTATTCGTTAGCATGACTTTTGATTCATATATGTAATATATATGCATATGATACGATAGTTACTCACATTAATTATCCGTTAATGCCTCTCAGTGTGCCTACCAGGCAGACCGACACCTTCGTCCAGATAATCGATCTATTATTGTCCTCACGTCTTTGACCAATCGTCTCTCTTATCGACAGATCCTATATAGTACAACTATTATTCAAATTTAAAATTTGATATAAAAATATATTATATACTTTTAATATTATTTATATTCAAATTTTGGATAAATTCATATTTTTTAATATGTAATTTTACTAATATTTTATTTATTAATTTAATCTTTTATTAGTGGAAATATATGTATATATGTGTATTATTTTTTATTATGATAATAAAAAGAATTAAAAATTAATACTATTATATTTTTAAAAATATATGAGTTAAAAAGTAAATAATTTTATTAGAAGTAGTAAATTCAATTAAAAGACAATTATAAAATCTAAAAAACTAAAATAATAAAATTATTTGTATTGTAAGAATAAAATCGTAACAAAATATTTACCATCCATTACAAAAGAAGTAACCCAAAAAAAAATGTATATTGCTGTTACCAAAAATAGAGCCGTCAAAATGGGTCACAACTCGTGAGCCAACCCGGCCCGTCACGGATTCGGGTCGGGTTGGGTTTGAAAAATACAACCCACTTATATGCGGGTCAGATTTCAACCCGGCTCATTTAGACCCGGCTCATGCGGGTTGAACCCGTGGTGAGCCGGGTTGGCCCACCAACCCACCTACCTAATTTTATTTTTTTAACTTATTATTTTATTTATGAAACCCTAAAAAATAAACACGGTACTTGCTTTCATTTGACAGTGCTCTCACTCTCACTTCACTGAAATTCTTCAAGGAGCATGTAAAAAGCCCTTCCTTTTTTTCTTCTCTTTTCTCCACATTTTTGTTTTCTCACTTCTCTTTCCTTTTTTTTTCAAAAACCCTATAATGACAAAAATAGGGATTTGCGAATTTGTTTTTTGTTTTGGGGATTTGAAGACGTGGAATAATTTTTTCATGTTTTGACATGTTTGTATCAGATTTTATTCATTTTATTTAAACAATTTGAGTATACATTATTTGAACAAGCTCTTTTTTTATATCTTTGAATTTGAGAAATTATGTTACAGATTAAACTATTAATTTTTTGTTCATTTTGTTGAGTAGTGATTCTCTTTTTTTTTACTAATATTTTTTTATTGATTGTCAGAATTGTTCTGATATAGGAAAATCTTTATTAGTGAATTTGGAAACAATAAGAACAAGGTAAAAGATTACAACAAGAACAAAAAATGATGAATATAAGAAACTTATTTGTATGTTTTTTGTGTTTGTTTTTGGATGACATTTGGATTATATAGTACTAAAAGTATTAATATTTTAAATTGTCTTTAACATAATTTTTTGGGAGTGGAAATTGTTTAAATTTAAATTAAAGAAAGTTTGTATTTTTTTTATTTTAAAAAAAATGTAATTAAATGGACTAGTGAGCCAACCCGTTTACCCACCAACCCGTAATGGGTCGGGTCAGGTTCAAATTTTTCTGACTCGCTAATAAATGAACGGGTTAGATTGACTCACTAAGTGACCAACCCGTGGACCGGGCCGGGTCGAGCCGGGTTATCCGAGAGCTCTAACCAAAAACTTTGATATAGATCACAACTTTGCTTCTTCCTGGGCATTTCTATATTTTTCATTGATTTCTCATTCCCATTTCAGTTCTCCAAATGGCGGACCAACACATCGGTTTGGTTCACTCTCAGCGACCTGACTCATTTGGCCGGTTCGGCCGGTTTGGTGGCAAGTACGTCCCTGAAACACTCATTTCCGCCCTCGCTGAACTCGAATCCGCATTCAACTCCGTCGCTTCCGACGAACATTTTCAGGTTTTCTGCTGTCTTTCTCATTCTCATATCAGTTACCTGGCCCCACTTCGATTTTCTCTGAACCTGCAAAAGGGTATCTCCCAAAACCGATAAAGTTTCTGTCTTTCGCAGAAGGAGCTCGCGGAGATTCTACGGGACTACGTGGGTCGCGAGAGCCCCCTTTACTTCGCGGAGAGACTCACGCGCCACTACGCGCGTGACGGCGAAGGGCCTGAGGTATATCTGAAGAGGGAAGACCTGAACCACACAGGCGCACACAAGATCAATAATGCTGTTGCTCAGGCTTTGCTGGCGAAGAGGTTGGGGAAGAAAAGGGTCATTGCCGAGACTGGTGCAGGGCAGCATGGGGTGGCCACTGCTACTGTGTGTGCAAGGTTTGGGTTGGAGTGTGTGGTATATATGGGAGCAAGGGATATGGAGAGACAGGCTCTTAATGTGTTCAGAATGCGGCTTCTTGGTGCTGAGGTGTGTACGTTAATGGCTTCTTGGTTGGTCTTTGCTTGTTCTTGGTTTTTGTTTGGTGGGCAATTGGAATGTTTATGAGAAAAAATATCGTATGTTGGTAACTTTGGTACCAGTACTTCCGAATCTTTTATTGGTTGGTGTTTTAATGTCATCATTAGTTGAGTCTAGTAAATGGGACTGGTGCCCTACGACGTGGGGAACGAAGAGAAAAATGTTCACATTTTGAGGTGTTTGTTTGTACTTTTGTTATCTGTTTCCACTCTTTAGTTACAAAACTGCCCCCTCAATTTTATCGTTTTCCACGCTTTGTTTAGGAAATAGGGGAAACAAAAAAGGAAAGTTATTTTAAGTGTTCCCTGCACAAATCTTTGAGAACAAGAATCCGATTGAAAACAAGGTGACAGTTTAGTGATTAAAAAGTGAAAACAGGAAACAAAATGGGGGTCTTGATTTCTGATTGAGGATGCATGGTTTATCTGATGCAAGACATTATCTTACTAGTTAATACTATTTTTGTCAATTTTTAACATAAATTTGGTTTTTTATAGAGCAGCTACAAGTTTGTCAATGTCTTTTCTCGTTAGTTAGGCAATTTTGTGATGTAGGTTAGAGAAGTTCATTCAGGAACTGCTACACTGAAGGATGCTACATCAGAAGCTATAAGGGATTGGGTGACCAATGTGGAGACAACACATTATATTTTGGGTTCTGTTGCTGGGCCACATCCCTATCCAATGATGGTAAGAGAGTTTCAAGCGGTGATTGGTAAAGAAACAAGAAAGCAAGCATTGGAAAAGTGGGGTGGGAAGCCAGATATTCTGGTAGCATGTGTCGGCGGTGGTTCAAATGCTATGGGACTTTTCCATGAATTTATCGATGATGAAGATGTTAGACTGATTGGTGTGGAGGCTGCAGGGTTAGGCCTAGAAAGTGGTAAGCATGCAGCTACATTAACAAAAGGAGAAATTGGGGTTTTGCATGGAGCTATGAGCTATCTTTTGCAGGATGACGATGGGCAAATAATTGAGCCTCACTCTATCAGTGCAGGGTAATTCATCTGGTTAATATTTGTCTACTTTTTCTTTTGTTTTATCCATGTTTTTTCATTCGAATTTTCCTTTTCCATTGTATAGGTTGGACTACCCTGGAGTTGGACCAGAGCATAGTTTCTTGAAAGATGTAGGGCGTGCTGAATACTATAGTGTTACTGATGAAGAAGCACTGGAAGGTATATTTATTGCCTTGTTAAATGTATAGTGATATGTCTTTGGCAGAAAATTAGTCACACTGAAACTTGGTTTGTGATGGTTTTCTTTTCTTTGATTTTGTCACTTTCCACTCTTTACAAATCTTCAAATACACAGGATAAGGGTTTAACTAAAACAAAATGTGAAAGAAGTGAGAAAGAGAAGAATGACTTGTCTTGATGTCTAAGAAAGAGTTGTAACAAGTGAACTTATACATGGCGTAACTATTTTCCATCTTTATCATGATAACATATTGTTAGCTTAGATATAAATATATGTTAATAGTGGCCATTGTTAATTTGTTATGTATCAATTCCTGGTGAACTATTCTTTTCATGCCATAACAAAATTCTTAATTTATTGTTTCCCTTGTTCGTCAGATCTGCTATATAGAGCTAGTAGAGCTATTGGCATATAGTTATTATCTTATATTTTCCAAGATCAGAAGCTGAAGTTGCTTTAGTCCTTGTATCTTGTTTTTGTCTCATGTTGGGGTGTTCTGTGATCTGCAGCCTTTAAGAGATTATCTCGGCTGGAAGGTATTATACCAGCTTTGGAGACATCTCATGCTCTTGCATATTTAGAGAAACTCTGCCCTACCCTTCCAAATGGAACTAAGGTTGTGGTTAACTGCAGTGGCAGAGGGGATAAGGATGTTCAAACTGCTCTGAATTACTTCAATGTTTGAAAGTAGGGATCGTGTTCTGCTAGACTGCTGCATTGCTATGACATGATTGAGTCTCCTGCATAGCTCAACAACTTCTTGAATGGCTTTCTTTCTTGTAGAGATTGTTGTGAAGGGTTTGAGGTCAATTTCTTGTGAAGGAACTGATTTGTGAAAACAATTGATCTGGGGATATTTCACTGTGAAAGTAGTCAACGTTTGATGTAGAAATTTTGAAAATGTTACAAGGAATTAAGGGATGTTGTTGTTGTATATTTGTTACAAAAGAAAAAAGGAAGAAAAATGAGTTTCAGTCATGTAGAAAAAGTATGCATGATAGATGAATATAGATGTTGTTCAGTTTTGCCAAAATGAATTATCTACCCGTGCCTTCAGATTTCTTGTGGTCCATGTTATGCCTATGTCTAATTGGTATCTAGAAACTAATTTGAAGGTTAATTTCTTATTTATTTAATAAATGAAATCATGCTTATCTGTGTCACAGAGAAATAGCTGGGTAAAGTGGAACGGAAGCAGTGACAACAACCATTCATTTTTTTTAAACAAGGTTGGTCTCAGGTAATGGAAATATTACTTAAGACAGCCGTAATTTGATTTTTGGAAAACTAAATACTAACCGCTCTTTCGTTTTTTCTTTAATCTAAATAATTCATAAAAAGTGTTCTTTATTCTGTTTTCAGTTTTTTAAATGATGAATTAAATTTATAAAATAAATTGTTATTATTAATAATGTTTGACATAAAAAAGTAATAAAAATAAAATAAAAAGAGAAATATTATATTACATTATAGTTATTTGTGACAAAAATTTAAAATGAACATTTAAAATATTTTAAAAATCAGTAGAAAGTGTAAAATTCTTACAAATTTAATATAAGTATAAATTTAAAATGATACTAGAAAAATTTACTCAATTATTCGTGTTTATTATGCTATTAGTGTTCAAAAGTTGGTTTAAAAATAGTGAAATTTAATTATTTTAACATTAAAAGAGTTTTAATATAAATGATTTTGTTATTTTTAAATATAGTGAAAACTATGTCTGAAATTAGTCTCTTTGTGTTAAATATACATATAGGGTCATTTATCTTTAGTAGAAGAAATATGGACTAAGTTTAAAATACAAATAAGAAAATAATAACAAACAAATTAAAGATAAAAGATAAATATAAAACAAAGATAATATATCTAACACTCTCCCTCAAGCTAGTGCATACAAATTGTATATACCAAGCTTGTTACTAATATAATCCATAAAGACTTAGTGAAAATACTGCACTCGAGTGACACCAAATTATTAATGATTTGCGAAGATGACATAGAAGACGGAATATCAACCCAGAAGACTCTCTTAAGCAATAAATCTGGGAGGTTGTTCTGTGTAAACCTCTTCTTGTAAATCGTCGTTGAGGAATGCATTAATCACGTCTAGTGGATAAAGAGGTCATTGTTCAAAAGTCACCACGACTATAAATAAACTAATAAAAACCACATTTGCCACGGGAGAAAAAACATATATGGATGGGTCAAACACAATGGTGACAGAAGGAAGGTTATAAGAGACAACAATGGAAAAAGCAATTGATGAACACACACAACAAAAAAGGGAGTAGATTCACAACTTCAAAAGGCATTGATAGCACATAAAAGCTCCAATGAAGGCGTTGTTGACGACATGATGGTCGCCTGGCCGAGACGATAAAAAACATGTGATCTTCAGTCAAAATTGGAACTCTAGTAGTGGCAGCGGTAGATGACGACAACTTCGATAGCAATAGATAGTGTCATCGTTGACAATGACGTGTATATTGGCAGAGGCAACAATTTTTTTTTCTCAAAAGAACCAGGCTTTGATACCATGTTGAATATAATGAAAGCTATGTATGAACTTAATCTCCCATATATTGAATATACACATAAGTTCATTTATTTATCATAGAAGAAATATTGGTTAAGCCCAAAATACAAATAAGAAATAATAACAAACTAATTAAAAATAAAAGATAAATATAAATAAAAATAATATTTCTAACAGTTATGAATGAGTTTTGTTATTTTAAAACACACAATCTCTTTAGAAACCACTTTTCTATAGTTTTATGACTTCTCTATAGGCGTTCTTGTCTCTTTTTCATCTGTTTGAAGATCGGAGACCGTTTGAGTGATCCTCGTGGCGAGATTTACAAGTCTAACCGATTAGTTACTACAAAAGAGTATGTTAATTTATGCTCTTTTTCCTTAGTCTGTTTTCTTATCCTTTGCATGCGTACCATTTGTGGTTGCATGTATCATTTGAGTTTTTTTATGCGACTCTCTACTAATTAGTGGTTTTAACGGTATATCGTGATCGTGATTCCATTTGATGTAGGTGCAGTTAGGGTCCTTTGATATGTGGGAGATGTTTGGGGTTTTATAAAGTCGTTTGGTCTTTTGTCAAGTAAGTGAAGCTAAATACATATTTTCTATTATTTTAATGTTTTGATAATTTGAGTTGGTATGCTTGAGTTTGATTAAAAAGATTGAGCTTGTTGAGATTAAGTTGTGTTGTGGTATAGTTACTTGAACTTGAATCTAAATGTGTGTATTTGATATTGAAATAGCCTTGTTTGTTGTTACTTGTTCTGGTCACTTGAGTTTATGTAATTGAAGTTATAATTGGTTGAAAATTTTCGTTAAATCTTAATGTAGTGAAATATGAGAGCTTGGCTGGTTTTGTCTAATTTGGAGGTTTTGATAGGTAAATTTCTAGAGGAGTGATTTTGGGGAGAAACCTGATGTTTGGAATTTGTTTTTAGGCTATTAAAGACTTGCTTAGCCTTTTAGTTCACTAAAATATAATTTAAAATAGGCGAAATATGCTATATGAGTTATCGGGTTGTTTATGCAAGTGACGTTGGATTTTGGTTATCTTGTTTGGTTTGGTTTAAAATAGAAGAAAGTTGGGATTTTGAATCAATTGACCAAATTGGTGTTCAATTTGATATCAAAGAATTTGAACTCTCCATTGAGTCAGGAATACCAGTTTGGTCATTTGAACATGTCTCTTATTCCCCAATTTGTAGAAAATAAAGTTGCTGATTTTTTTTTGTATAGGACTGAGCAGTACTGATATAGGACTGTGATACTGATATATGATCGAACAATATTATTATAGGGCTGAGCAATACTGGTGTGGGGCTGAGCTCCAAAAAAATAGTGAGCCTTTGATTCTTGGGCATTGAGTGGTGCTTCTAGGCGTTGAGCACTACCTAAGTCAATGAGCCATTGATTTATGGGCGATAAGCGGTAATCTAGGGGACTAGGTGTTGTCCAAGGCAGTGGGCCTCTAGTTTCTAGGTGTTGAGTGGCTGGTTTAGGCACTGAGCACCACTTTCTTCTACAAGTCTGATTTCTTTTTCCTCTTTAATTTGGTGGGCGAGGGCTTGGCTCGCTGGGTGATGAATCAATATTTTCTCCTATTTACTTAACTTCTTGAACTAGATTTAATTATGGAATTGTGCTTAAATATCCAATATTTCCTCAGTTTTGCTATTTGTGCTTAATTTGACCAATAATTCTGATTTTAATTAATTTAAATTATCTGAGTTTAATTATTCTTGTTATTATTTTCAGGGGAAATTTTAGGATTATATTTTGGGTATCCAAGAGGGAAAAAATGTCAACAACCATTATCCACATCAGCATTATATTTCATTTTCATTTTTATTTCATTTTCATTTTTATTTCATTTTTGGTGTACTTTTGACCAGATTTTGCACATTGGGCCCAATTGTTAGTGAATTAAACAAAGCCTAAAAGGGGGGTTGACCGAGGTCTTTGTGCCCATGCAACAACCACCCCCTAAGACACTTATTCTATCATTTTATGTTTTCTAGAGAAGCTTGGACATGAACAATGTTCTCTCCATTAGGTTTCTTTCGTTTTCTATTCTTTTTATGTACTGAATCAGTTTCTAATATTATTGCAATTCTATTTTGAATTTTGTTTTCGTGTTAGTGTTCTTGTTCATTTCGTTTTCTTTGCTTCTATTGCATTTTCGTTTGATGTTTATAGTTCTCTGTGTTGCTGTTACAATTTCTTTTCCAGTTTCCATTCAAGAGAAAGAGTGATCTCGTTTTGTGATTTAGTTTCCATTTTCGTTTCCACTTAAAAATTCGCAATGAAGTTTCGTTTTCTATTTGGTTTAGCATTTTTCCAGTTTCGTTTGGCTTTGCTCTGATGTTTCCAATTGTGTTTTGATGTGTTGAACTCATGTTAATGGAAGGGTAACTCTGTTTGGGTTGGTAGCTATGAGATAATTGGAGCTTAATTGAGATTTTGTTCTTCTTAATCTACATTGTTTTAATATGTTGTGTTCAATGCTTAGTGGTCTAACCCGTGATGCGTAATTAGTTCGCAGTCATGAAAACCCGTTTTAGTCTCCGCTTAGGTGATTGATTCGAGTTGAATTGGGGTTGAGAAGAACGAATGATTTATTTTTTATCAGTGATTAGGAGCATTGCAATCTGATTACTAACCAACCTGTTTTAATCACTATTTTAATCTGTGTTATTTGTTCTGTTATTCCAATTAGTGAAACTGTCCAAAAAGCCCTCCCTACGTGTTTGACATATTGACTAAACCACATTTGTGTTAGGAAACAGGTTGGCTTCGTTTTACACCAAGAGGGTAGGGGGTGAATTGGTGTTAGTTCAAATTTAAAATCTTTTTGCAATCTTGGTATGAAAATTCAAAGCTTTTGATCTTTTCTTGAAATGCAAGTAATGTAGAATTTCAGTGCAGCGGAAAAACGTAGTTGACTGCCAAACAGAAATAGTCGACTGCATCACGGAAAAATATAAATCTCCTCTCGAACCCAAAACCAAATATAGCTGCACACACAAAACCAGAATTGCAACAAGAATCCCCTCTTCTGCAATCTACACCCACGTTGAACAATCCTCAACGTGTCACCAACACTCTTCACAGGATGCCAAGCCTATCATAACACACTTCACAGGTTGCCAAGCCTATCATAGCACACTTCACAGGTTGCCAAGCCTTCAGTCAAATACAACATTCTTCACAGGATGCCAAGGCTTCAAGATCAAACCAGAAGCACCTTCTTTGTGCAGATGTTGATCAAACAGTAAGCGCAATTGACTCCTCAATCTGAATCTCTCTCAAGAAAGATCACCACCGTCTTCTTGGAGAATTCTTGGAGCTTCCTAAAATGAGAGCTTTCTCTGAAACAGGACAATGAAAATGTTAGATCATAAAAGTCTCAAAACAATTCTTGTTCTGTTCTATTTATATTTTTCCTGTCACTCTCAGTCGAATAGCCTACTAATACAATTGACTATATTAAACAGTTATAACAGACAAAAACACACACAGGCTCCTCAGTCAACAAAATCAATGTACATTTATGACAGTTGACTCATTTAGTTAATCCTAACTAACTTTTGAAAATATAGTCGTTGGAGCAAGTAGGCAAAACAGAATTCCAAAAATAACAGCAACACAGTCGAATAAGTGTTTCACACTGTCGACTGACTCATGAAAAATCACTTTCAAATTCTTTTCAACTCAAAATCTCATCAAGTACATGTTCACAAAATCGGTACAAAGATTTTAGCTTAGTTGAATCCATTACCAGTATAGTCGACTGAACTAGACCTTTATCACAACAAATATAAGTTCATAAAAGTACTTGTGAGCTTTTCTTCAGAAATGTGCATAAGTAATCAAAATCATTTTGACACACATTTCCATACAAGCATGTTCCAAACATATAACACATTATCAATCATAGGAACATACATGCAAATTAACAAAACATGTTCAATAAAAGCATTGTTCAAATCAGTATAGCATATCAATTGAACATGTAACACTGGAACATATATACTGTTATTAAGCAGTGTGTTGTCATCATCTAAAACCAGTTTGATATAGAGTTTGTGTTGTCAACAATCTCAACAATCTCCCCCTTTTTTGATGATGCACAACCATGATTAATAACTCAACCATGTTTGCATAGTTCCACAAAAAACAGAGTAAAAAACAGATTTCAAAATTAGTTCAGATCATTCATTTACTCTACAAATACAACACAAATATCATCAAGCAGATAAAGTATGATACAACAATTCTCCCCATATAGACTTGCTAGCATAAACTCATTAAAGCTCTCCCCCTTTGTGCATTAACAAAAAAGGAATGCTTGATATATATGTAGTTTTGAAGGCAGAGAAGCATCAAACAAATATGCAGTTTCAAAATAATGATGATGCTCTCTCAATCACAAGTTCATCACAATGATATATATAAACTCCCCCTGAAATGTAGGTGTGTGTGATGAAACATTGTGTAAAGAAGTGATACTCCCCCTGTCATTATGCATGAGTGATGGGTGTCGCGACCCATACAAATTTGATTGCAATTTAGAAATGTAGTATAATGCTAGGAAGTGTGACTCCTAGGTCGTCTCTCAAGGACCAAATGTGGTTCGAGAATTAGGTCAGACACGCAGTGGGGGGTTGTGAAATTGGTTTTGTTTGTGAATGCAACTGACGAAATTAAAAATAAAAATTAAACACATTCGAACATCATAAAAAGCATTAAAGAGAGTAAAAATGCTAAACCCAATACTAGACTAAACAAATATCTAAACACACTTAAAGCAATTAAAATACAAAACTAAATTAAAATAAAAATTAAAAATAACTCAACCTACAATTCAAATTAATTTAAAATAAAAGAAAATAAAAAGACATAAAGTTTATCTAAAACCTAAACTAATTTAAAATAAAAGAAAATAAAAAGACATAAAGTTTATCTAAAACCTAAACTAATTTAAAATAAAAGAAAATAAAAAAATAAGATAAAAAAAAATTAAAGAAACGCTTAACTAAATATAAAATGCATATTGAATGCTTGGAATAAAAATTAAAAGAAACAAAGGGGCAACCAATTTGCAGCAGCGTTAATTCTTCAATTAAAAGGAATTGAAATAGCATCCCATCACAAAACCGAAACCACTGCAACTAAAATCTCTTTCTCCATATTTTCTTTAAAGCTAAACTTGTGGCAGCCAAGTNTCCCATCACTCCACCTAATTCACCCTTTAATTTAATAAAACCAAAGAAACCCCTGCATCAATTTTCCAATTCAATCTCAAAACTAAATTGATAGCATTGAGTGCCCTTTCTAAATCAAATTGATGGAGCGCCTCTCATCAATCACATCGGCAACAAATGGAAGAAATGGATTAAGACATACAGCAAAACCGTGACAGCAGCTCACCAAGGTTTTAATAAAAAAAATGCATAGAAACTAAATGAAAAGGCAATTAAAAATCAGCAAAGAAAATCATTAGTCACTGAATGCTTGCTAAATAATAAATAAATTGAAATGGGCAGATTAAAACCAAATTCCAGCCGTGCACCGTCATCATTCTTGCAAGTGAAATGAAAGCAATAAAACTATAATCACCGGACCCCACCGTTTGCAATGAAATCACCTTTCATTCTAAAAAAAAAAAAAATCTAATCCTAAGCTGGACGTGGCAGCCTTTCATCCATAATCAAATATTGCAACCATGTTTCAATTCCCAAGCTAAGAAAAAAAATGTTCCAGACCAAATAAAAATGAGCTTCAGCCGAGAATCCCCAAAACGCTACAGCCAAAAATTCCCTGCACCACCAAGTGACGGCTGGTCTCTTCTAAGGGGCCATGTGTCCCTCCTAATAAGGGTGGAGTCCACCCTAAAATAAAAGGGAACCCTAGGCCAAGTGTCCTACAATTTTGGACCCTCATATTTTTGTCAAAATGGCCCATTGTGCATAAGTTCAATTAAAAATATTCTATACTACTAAGTTACAATGTAATTAAATTTGAAATGTCCAAGTGAAGAGTCTTG
>NC_028360.1:1986617-2003969 GCF_000741045.1 Vigna radiata var. radiata
GCAAATAATTAGCTCAAAATATTCAAATTAATTAAAATTAGAATTTTTGGCCAAATTAAGCACTATTAGCGAAAACGGAAAAATACCGGACAATTAAGCACAATTCCCTGATTAATTCTAGCACAATAAACTAAGTGAAATCAATAAAATATCGACTCATCAATGAGTTTCAAAAATAGTTTGTTGCATAGTGCAAAATATAACAAATTAATCACCAGTTTAAGCACCGATTTGTATCATTGGTACACAATTCAAGCCATATATATGCAATGACACAAATATCAACAATCTCACAATATCATCTCAATTAAGATATAAGACCATGTAAAAAGCAGAGATAATATCAAATTATAAATCATTTAAAGCAGTCAGTAAGGATAGAAACAAATTCCAATGTTGGAATTTTTAACCCAGTTTAGACGTAGTCGAATGCATTAAATCATCAGTCGAATGCATTGCTTTTCCAAATGTTGGATTCCACTTGTATATGTCCAAAGCAATGTCCTTCCTGCAAAACCTTTCAACAACCTTTTCCAGATCAAGTATAATTGTTATGCAAGAATAGTATTACATCATATCTGAAGTCAATGTATAAACATGCATGACAGTTATAGCACTTTTGACTTCAATCATAGCACAGTCGAATCAATCAAACAGAGTATCAGATTTTATTTGTTAGTTTAAGTGAAAGGTTAAGTAACAGGATTGATTCAAACTTCTAATATTATTTCCTTGATAGAAAGATATCATGATAGGTGGGAGCAATGAAGGAAAGACAAAACAAACATGGCATTATAACATAAAAACAATAAAAGAGAGATACAAATATATATGTATTTTTCATTCCTCTCCTTTATCAACTGAACTCTTAAGTACATGTTTTAATTTGGTTTAAACTTCTTTTTGGTCCCTAAGTTATGAGCGGATGTTCAGTTTAATCCCTGCTTTTAAAAATGTAAACCTTTGATTCCTAAGTTATAAAAAATGTATCAAATGAGTCATTTTTTGATGTTCATGATCAAAGTACAAAGAGCAATCTAAAGTATTGTTATTATTAAGAAACAAATCAGAGCAATTTAAAGATGTAGCAGTTGTTAAGAAACAACCAAAAACAGTATTTCAAGTCAAAAAAGGACTCATTTGATACATTTTTTATAACTTAGGGACCAAAGATTTACATTTTTAAAAACGGGGACTAAACTGAACATCCGCTTATAACTTAGGGACCAAAAAGAGGTTTAAACCTTTTAATTTTTATCCTTCAGGTGTTGTAGAATGGAGTCACTCTTTGATTCCAGCTAAATGAGTTTTTCCCAAATTAGTTGAAATAGATCAACAGAGCAATTTTCAGGATGACTGTTGGAAATGTAGTCGAGTTCAAGTGTAGCATCTGCAGAGGTGTTTCCATAGAAGTTTGACTGATTATTATTGTCTTCATATTGCCACCCCTTTTCAGTCCAGATAAGTCCAAGTGACATAAGACTGTTGAAGTTAATAATATTTGTATTTAAGCAGGAACATGCTCTTTCCCCTGAGATGTCAACATTATGTAGTAGCAGTATGTTGCTAATAAGAATACCATAAGGTAGATAGCGAACAAAATATTGTGCAACATTTATCATATGATCTTTCAGTACTTCCACCCAATTGGTGGATATGTTGTTTTTTATTGCATTTAAAAGGTATACATCTTTGTCCGTCATCTCGTCTGGCACCAATCTTCCAGGCAGGATTACTTGTGAAAGGATGTGTGACAACATCATTTCTTCAACTCTTAAGTCTCTGTGAAGAAACATATTTTCCTTTGTTTGACTTAATGGAGTTCTAAACCATCCTCTGAAAATTTCCTTCTTGTTTAGCCAGTGGTTTATTTGAGTATCATGTTTATGTGAAAGAATACCTTCATATTTTAGACTAGTTGTTTGCCGCCAAACATCATTGTTGATGATAATATCAACGCCTTTGACTGTTGAATATATGTTTCCTTCAATAACTTTTGAACGATGATAGAAGCTTCTAACAAGATCTAGAAACCATCTTTCTTCCATTTGAACCAGCATTGTCATACTTTGCCTTTCAAGCCATCCAGGAAACTTGAAGTTCTCTTTTTCGAACAATCTTAAATCTAAGTACCTTGGTGAGGCCACTTCTTTTGGATATTCCTCAAGGATTTTCATTTTGGAGGCTTTTGCACCACAGTAGTTCCTTAACACCAACTTCACTGATAGAGGTGTATTTCCTTTATTTTGAGTAAGGAGAATAATTTTTCCATGTTCAAAGTCCAGTCAAGGGTCATTGGAAATACATACGTATGATATGTGTGTGTGTCAGTGTCAGGAATAAGGTACCAATTAACAGAGAATATAAAAAAAATGGCGCGAGTAAAATCAGAAGTGTGAAGTATTATCAGACCATTTAAAACAAATCGATTGAATTAAATTTAGAGTCGACTGTGACTCATAAAAATCCTTTTCAAGCAAATTCAATCAATCAAACCAATTAAGCACACAATGCAAACAATCACACAACAACATTCAATCAATATATGCATGATGCAACAAACAGATACAGATTTACCAATTGTAGACACTCAAGGCTTTTGAAATTGTCCATAATTGATTCATCCTTGAGAACAGTTCTATATCAGTTGCATAACCTGCAAAACAGTTAAGTTTTGGTTGCTGGTACCCATTTAATTTTGGGTCCTTGATTGTCAGTTCTTGTCACATGTTCCTTTGGTATCCATACACATAATCCTTGAGAAACAACAACATGTCTATCATAACAATTTCTAACAGTGTGACCAACACATCTACAGTAAAAACATGCATTTCTAGCAGGTTTTCTTAAAACATTAAGCTTTCTAGCATTGGTTCTGTTAGAGTAACCTTTAAATCCAATTCCTTGCCTATGTTTACTTATGCTAGAAGAATTCAATACAACATCTAAATTGTCACTAGCTTGAGCAAACTTAGCTAGCTTGCTAGTCAAGTAATCAATCTTTTCAANATGNNTAGGACAATTTTCACAAGCTTTTTCAACAGTAACAATTTTAATCTCAACATTTCTAGCATATGACAATGCTATTTCCAATTCTTTTTCTAATCTTTATTTTCAGTAACAAGGTTATTAATTCTATATTCATAATCTCTTTTCTCAGAGTTCAGTCGATTAACCTTGTATTCTAATCGCATTGCTTCAGCATGTAATTCTCTTAATGTCTCAATCAGCTGCTGATATTTCTCTTCTATAGGCAGCTTCTCAAATTCTTCATCACTGTCATACTCAATTTTTGCAGTTTCAGCCATGTGACATATATTGGATCTTTCCTCTTGATCAGCTTCCTCATCACTTGAGCTTTCAAGTTCAGAATTCTCCCAAGCAATGTAGGCTCCTTTATTTTTCATATTTGTGCCTTGAGGAAATATTTTCTTCCCTTTCTGCTTTGGTTGTAACTCAGGGCATTCAGGCTTGATGTGACCTTCTTTTCCACATTCATAGCACTGGACAGTGTTTGTGCTGAAGCTCTTCTTCTTGCTTTGACATGCATGGTTAGACAGTTGATTATCATTTTGCATGAGTCGACTAAATTTTCTTACCATCAAGGTCATTAGCTCTTTGTCGTCCATCACTACTTCTGTGATATTATTACTTACGACTTTCAGAGCAATGGACTTCTTTTCTTCAATCTCTTCTTCCTCCTTCAGTCTACCAAGTTCTAACTCATGTTCACGTAGCTTGCGAAACAAGGTATTCATATTCATCGTTGTAAGATCTTTGGATTCTGATATTGCAGTAACTTTTGGTTGTTAGTTCCTGTTCAGACATTTCAGAATCTTTATGTTGATCTCTTCTTTGTCAAAAACTTTGCCAAGAGCCATCAGGTGGTTTACGATATGGGTGAACCGTTTCTGGACATCATAGATGCTTTCACCAGCTTTCATTCTAAACAACTCATATTCTTGTATCAATGAATTCTTCCTAGCTCTCTTGACTTCATTTGTACCTTCATGTGTTACCTCTAGAACATCCCACATCTCCTTTGCAGACTTGCATTGGGATAACTTGAAAAATTCATCAATAATCAACGTTGAGGCAATAATATTCCTAGCTTTAACATCATACCGAACTTTTCTATTCTCATCTACAATCCACTCAGTAAAAGGTTTCAAAACAATTTTACTATCAACAGTTTTTGTAGGTACAAATGGACCATTTAAAGTTGCATCCAAGATTCCTCTATCTTCCGATTCAAGAAAGATTTGCATGTGAATTTTCCAAAAAGGATAATTTTCACCAACAAACAAAGGTGGTCTGTTTGTTGAAGCACCTTCACCAAAAGTTTGAAAATTTGAAGTCATCCCCAGGTTTTACAGTCGAATAGAATAAAAACAGAGTCGACTGAATTTTCAAATATCTTATGAAAACCAGCTTTGGTGCCAATTGTTAGGAAACAGGTTGGCTTCGTTTTACACCAAGAGGGGGGGGGTGAATTGTTGTTAGTTCAAATTTAAAATCTTTTCACAATCTTGGTATGAAAATTCAAAGCTTTTGATCTTTTCTTGAAATGCAAGCAATCTAGAATTCCAGTGCAGCGGAAAAACGTAGTTGACTACTAAACAGATATAGTCGACTAAATTTAAAGAGTGCAAGAATAGAGAAAATCAAACACTGGTTTTTATACTGGTTCGGCCAACAATGCCTACATCTAGTGTCCTTCCCACCTTGGAAGCAAATGCACTATAATGGTTGCGGTTTTTACAACAAGGAATTTATAGAAGCACTACACAAAAATATAAATCTCCTCTCTAACCCAGGATGCCAAGCCTATCACAGCACGCTTCATAGGTTGTCAAGCCTATCACAGCACACTTCACAGGTTGTCAAGCCTTCAGTCAAATACATCAGTCTTCACAGGATGCCAAGCCTTCAAGATCAAACCAGAAGCACCTTCTTTGTGTAGATGTTGATCAAACAGTAAGTGCAATTGACTCCTCAATCTGAATCTCTCTCAAGAAAGATCACCACTGTCTTCTTGGAGAATTCTTGGAGCTTCCTAAACTGAGAGCTTTCTCTTAAACAAGACAATGAAAATGTTAGATCACAAAAGTCTCAGAACAATTCTTGTTCTGTTCTATTTATAGTTTTCCTGTCACTCTCAGTCGAATAGCCTACTAATACAGTCGACTGTATTAAACAGTTATAACATACAAAAAACACACAGGCTCCTCAGTCAACAAAATCAATGTACATTTATGACAATTGACTCAGTTAGTTAATCCTAACTAACTTTTGAAAATATAGTCGTTGGAGCAAGTAGGCAAAACAGAATTCCAAAAATAATAGCAACACAGTCGAATAAGTGTTTTGAATTGTCGACTGACTCATGAAAAATCACTTTCAAATTCTTTTCAACTCAAAATCTCATCAAGTACATGTTCACAAAATTTGTACAAAGATTTTAGCTTAATCGAATCCATTACCAGTATAGTGAACTGAACTAGACCTTTGTCACAACAAATATAAGTTCATAAAAGTACTTGTGAGCTTTTCTTCAGAAATGTGCAGAAGTAATCAAAATCATTTTAACACACATTTCCATACAAGCATGTTCCAAACATATAACGCAATCAATCATAGGAACATACATGCAAACTAACAAAACATGTTCAATAAAAGCATTGTTCAAATCAGTATAACATATCAATTGAACATGTAACACTGGAACATATGTACTGTTATTAAGCAGTGTGTTGTCAGCATCAAAATCTAGTTTGATATAGAGTTTGTGTTGTCAACAATCTCAACAATTCGGTCCTTAAGAAACGACCTAGGAGTCACTTCCTAGTATACTGCACTTAATTGCACATTAATTTGATTAGGCTACGACCTTAATCAAATTTGGCGTCGTTTTCGAGGACTAACGGTTTGGTCTTGGGTTTGTATGTGGGTGTTGTGTTTTGTGTAGCGTGTGTGTCTTGTGTCTTGTTTGCGTGTTTTGTTTTGTGTCAAAATTAGGAGAATTGGATACTGTTGGACATGTTTTTACACATCGCGCGCGATGAATAGTGCATGAATAATGTCCAGTTTTTCCTAATTAATTGGTATTTTTCCATTTTGATAGCTATAGGTGCTATTTTTGTTTGAAATTTTTTTGGTCACTTATTTTGGTCCATATTTTGATAGAAAATCACATAAGCACTTGTAATAGTCCTAGTTCTATTTTGTGAAAAACGGGTTTGTCAAAACGTCGTGCAAACGTAACTTTTGCTCCCGAGGTCAGATTGGTTGCAGCTGGATTTTCAAAATAAAGTATAACTCTGATGGTTTTGTGGATCGTTATAAGGCATGACTTGTCGCCAAAGGATATAATGAGCTTGAAGGATTATACTTCCTAAACACCTTTGCATTGGTTGTCAAACTTACAACTTTTTGTCTCCTTCTAGTCATTGTTGCCTCTCAACATTGGTTACTTAAACAAGGACTATGATATATTAAAAACTTTTTGACAATAGGCCATGTGTCACTATTTTATTGGCTTATTTGAATTTATTTCCAAAAAAAGATTTGAAACGGATCAATCACGAGCCACCATGTTGTCGTTGTAAAAGAGTTGTCGAAAGAAAGTTGTTAAAAAAACATTTTCCCTTAAACAATTGGATGTCAATAACAATTTCCTACATGGTGATCTTCAAGATGTCTACATGAAGTTTCTACCTGCTCTCAAAACCTCTTTAAAAATCAAGTTTGCAAATTAAAATGCTCATTTCATGGTCATCAATGGTATACCAAGTTACACATTTTTTTACTTTCCCATAATTACAAACGTTGTCTCTCTAGTCACTCTCTTTATCTACAACACATTAATGACAAAATCATAACACTCCTAATTTATGTCAACTACATCATTATCATTGGAAATAATGGCGAGGAAATACAACGTATCACCAACCTACTCCATTACACCTTTCGTATTAAAATCCTTGGAGATTTGAAATATTTCCTTTGTCTTGAGGTCATCTGAACCTCTAGAGGCATTCACTTAGCCAACACAAGTATGTTCTTAATCATCTTGGTGAAACTGGCTTGCTTGATAGTTCAGTCATGCCCACTCCTATGATTCCTAAACAATCCTTCCTAGCTACCACTCAACCTCTGAATGATGCTGCCTTAACTTCGTATCGCCGTCTTATTGGGATGCTCATTTATCTTACCACCACCTCTCCCGATATAACCTTCGTTGTCAACCATCTCAATCAGTTTCTACATCCAACTCTACCTATCAACAAGTTGTAACTCGTGTTCTTAGATACCTCAAAGGTACCCCTAGTTCTCGGATTTTTCTTAGACTCTGATTGGGCCACATGCCCTGATACGCTCTATTATTGAGTTCACCATTTACCTAGGTAACTCTCTTATATCCTAGTGATCCAAGAAACAACAAACAATTTCTCGCAGTTTCTCTAAGGCTGAATATAGATCTCGCGCTAACATGGTTTGTGAACTCCAATGCTTGACCTTCCTATTTCATGATTTTCGGCACTTTTTTACTTTGATAACCAATATGTAATAAAAATAGATTCTAATTTGATTGTCCATGAGCGGACCAAGCATATAGAGATTAATTGTCATCTTGTTCATGAAAAGGTTGTTATGGGTTTGATCAAATTATTTTTTGTTTCTACATCCCTGTAAATTGTTTATATTTTAACTAAACCCTTATCTCCTCCTTCTTTTCAAAAACTCTTTTGTTCTAAACTGGGACTACAAAATATTTATTTAGAACTTGAGGGGAGCTGATAAGCTCTTCATCCTATTGAGTTGTACCTGTGTTGTTGTTGAGCTAGTTGTTGTAGGTATGTTATTCATAACCATTTATGTTTATTCTTTTTGTCTTGTATCTTATATAATCTTTATTTTCCTTTCTTTTAAATTTTTTATATGTTCTCTTTTTCTCTTGAAAATCCTATGAGATAGATTAAAATTTGTGAAAGAGATTGTTCTCTCTCTAAGTTTAGAAGCATCATAATATATACAATAGATATTTAAAATATATTGTAGAGTTAATTCAACTATAATATTAAAAAACAAATGGAACATCCAAACAATTAGACTATCATTTCTGAGTTTAGGCTGATGATAATATAACTTCTCTAAATATATATTATTAAGAAGACTGAAATAGTACATAGTCTTTCTCTCAAGTTAAAGAAGGTGCAATCATACCAAATATTTTATTTTAATTATTTAATGATAGATAGCTGTTATCCATGTGTCTCTTTAAATATAATGAACGCATATTCAACGCATACTTAAAAATTGTTCACAAACTAAAAAAAAAAATCTTAATCAATGTGCAACTGGTCATCGCCAGATAAAAGAACATTTATTATTTATGCTTCGATTCATGTAAAGTAAGTTGATACTTTAAAATGTGATATGATACTTTTGTAGCTCATAAAATAATTGATTTTATATTTTTAATAAAAGTTAAAAAGATATTGAAGAACTAAGTTCTAAAATATCATAAAATAATGTTTAATAGTTTATAAAACACTATCAAAAGCTGCGTTAGTATTAGATTAAAAGTGTAAAATTCTTCGCTACTTAAAAAAGTAATTTTATTTTCTAAGAATATAGAAACTAAAGTTTTAGAGTTGCTAGGTATATTAAAATAATGAGACTGAATATTTTATTATAAAATAATTTCATAATATAAATATAATTTTCTAAACTTGTCTTATTACTTAAAGATACTCTATTTTTCTAGATCTATTTCTCTTCGTTACCTCTCACTTTTGTCTAAGCGTTCTTGATCTTAAGTAATCTATTTGACGATCAGGAGGTGCCTAAACGATCACAGCGTCAAGGTCTACATATGTACCTGATCAATTTGTTGTTTAGAGCAAATAAGTTTTCATCCCTTTTCTTAGTATTTTCTTGATTCTCGATCATGGAAAGGAAATTTGTTTGCATGTGTCAAGCATCTTCCTTCTTCAATTCTTGGTTCAATTTAGGTTATAAGGTTTGTCTCCAATCACCAATCGGTGATTTACAGGCTTTTCTAGAGGTTCCTTGCGGTGGAAGTAACTGTCGAGGTTTTCTAGAAAAGGTGAAAGTTTTTTAGAGGTAAAGGAAGCTAGAGTTTTCTTTAATTGATATTAGTTGTGCAAGTTAGAAGATTTTTTGAATATTGAATTGTTTGAATGAAATTTCCGCTCTATGTTAGATGTAGCTTGATTAATTGAGTATAATTGAGCATGTGGTGATGAACTGATATTGTGAAGTGTATTGAATGATGATTGGATTGTAATTGGATGTTAATATGTTACAATTCTGTTTGGAATATGTGATATAGGGTTTATTGAACAATAGTTAAAAACTTAGAAGTTTTGGTAGTGTTTTGAAGGAAAAATTGAGGTTTTAGGTAGTGAAGTTGTGAAATATGGATGGTGAACTAGTTTGATGCAGTTGTGGTATGTCATGAGATATTTTGTGAGTTGTTCAAGCATTTAAAATAGAAGAAATTTGAGATATGAGTATGTGAGGGTGGATAGGCATAGTTTAGCTGAGTTAGAACTAGTTTTCAGGGGGTTTGGGCTAGTGAAAACTTGACTTATGGGTTCTAAGCTTAATTGGCCATTTTGGTTGGTGTCTTTTGGAACTTGTTGGACTCCCTAACTTATTTAAAAACAAGCTAAAACTAGTAGAATTCAAGTTAGGTCTATAAAGTGAGGTTTGGTAAATTTTAGAGTGGAATCTTGTAAGCAATCACTTAAAAATGAGTTTAGGATGGGTTGAAGGAAGTTGTTTAATTCTAATTGAGGGTATAATATGATCTAGAAGTGTTAAAAGTTGGGAGAAATATATCTGATAGGTCAAGGGTGGTTCATGGTGCAAATTCTGCAGTTTTGGTGCTGCATAATTATGTAGACTCGTTGAGTGAGTGAAGTCGTTCAGTGAGAGGTTAAGGAGTCTAGAACATTGTTTGGATATTCACACAGCGAGCTGGGTCGCTGAGTGAGAGGTTGAGGTGTTTGAACCATTGTCTGTATATTCGCACAATGAGCTAGGTCGTTGAGCAAGTGTTTAGGAGGTTTGAACCACTGCCTGTGTATTTGCACAACGAGTTGGGTCGTTGAGAGAGAGGTTAGGGGGTCTGGACCACTGTCTTTGTATTCGCATAGCAAATGAGGTCGTTGAGCGAGAGAACTCTTTGGTTGCCTAGCAAGCTTGGTCACTGACCGACTAGTTCAGGATTTGGTTGTATTTTAATTTTAGTATAATTCTCTGATAATCCTAGGTATGTTTGATTCTTTGAATGGATTAAAAGTTCCTATGTTATTATATAACTTGTAATATTATTATTGGATTGGAATTAAAGGTGCAAAGTATATGGTTCTAAGTATGATTTCACAGTTATGAAAGTAAGTTCTAAGGTGGAACTTCTTGGTAAGGTTCAAGTATGTTTAGAATGAATGCAAAGAGCTTAGTCTTAGGGGTTATCCTGAAACTCTAATGGTCTTTTATTCTCAAGGAGAGAAGATTGACACGTGTGGTAAAGAGTAGCAGGAGGTCTTAGTCTTGGGTGCTTCCAGTATGATCCAAGGCGTGGAACAGACTAACCTTGTGAGTGTGGTAGGGTGAAACCCATTAGCAATGCCTTTGCAAAGCAGTAGAGGCCAGCACAAGTGCACAACCCGCCATAGCTCGACAATCATTCTAAGTCTGGACAATCCAGTCTAAGTCATAACATGTTTAGGATGTTTGAAGTTGGTTGTTCTATTGAATGATTTATGGTGTTTGATGTATTATACCAATGTACGAATCTTTTTATATCTTACTTACCCTTTTGTTTGTACTTGTGTTTGTATGTGGTTGTGTTCTTTGTTTGGCAATGATTATCTTGTGAGTGTGAGCAGAGGGAGATGATGTTTCCTTGGAGCAAGCTCTTGATGGAGGGGACACTGTCGTTTAGTCTTCTTTAGATTAGTACTGTAAATAGTTTTGTTTATCCTATTTGTATATAAAAATTTATAGTTGTTTTTGGATAACTATAAGTTTATACTTTATATTATAGTTTATAATTGATCTATCATATTAAATATGTGATGACTATTATATAGTTGAATGTTATATTTTGGAATGTTACACAAGATATTTAAATAAAACAAAAATTATATTTTTTTTCACATAATAGTGTGATTGAAATAAAAGAAAATTAATTTGTAAATATATGTTGTATGAAAAATATAAATTGAAATTGTATTAATAATATTATTGTAGAGAAAGTCATTTAATTTAAAACAACACATTAATAATGTGAAATTAAAGCTTTAACAATATTACTAAATTTTTATTCTAGTGTGACCAAATATGTGGCGGTATAAATAACTTGTAGAATAATTTTCTTGTTGTCTAATGTTAATTTCAGTGTTATGTATCTTAATTTGGATTAATCATCGGTCATTTTATTTTTTAGTTTAGGCAAAGAACCTCATTTAAATTGACCATTAAGTACATTCGAATAAGACAAGTAAAGTTTTTAATAATTTGTCACAGTTAATAAATTATTCTATGAATTTAATATTTCAATTCCATACCTTAATATTATTGTTCAAACCTTCATTTACTTTTAAATTTATATTAATTATTAATCATGCAAAATTAAGATTAATAAATTTTAAAATAATAATCACTTATTTATTTTTAAACATATTTTTTATATTTATCATTTTAAATTATATATTGTTCTTATTTCTTCTTTTAATGATATATTATTATTGCTAGTAATATATTTTCATATAATTCTTTTAAACCGCTATGAATAATGCATTTAAATATTTAATGGTTTTCTTTTATATTATGTTAAAATTACTACTTTCATATAACGTTTTTATTTTTTATTTTTTTTTTATTGAAACTAATTTTAATTTCATTGTCATTTAAAATTTTCAAAAAATTAAAAAAAATTGTATTAATTATTTTATAGTTTACTAATTATATTTAAAAAATTCCTTCTTTCTATTTTTCCTTGAAAACTAAAAGTGAAAACTAGGTCAACATTCAAAGTGCTCCCTCCACCATCATCCTTTGCTCTCTCCACTATCCCATTCATGTTTTATCCCTTTCTCCTCTTCTCCAATCCTGCTTTACCCTTAGTAACATTTTATTTTTAAGGTTAATATTTTTTAACTTTTACCCATTCCAATCCCCTACATGAATGCATTAAGCGGCAAACACACAAGGTGTTCTTCTTCTTTAACGTTGGACTTCTTTCCCTCATTGTTTCATTGTGCTCTTCTTCTTGTTTAATGTTCCACTTCTTCCTCTCATTCTTTCATTGTGGTAGAATTAAGGTGTGAGAGTGTGGTGGAGTTTCATTAGGTGGTGTGCTTAATGGAAGGTTGTAGGTGGTGGTGGAAGGAATTGATCCAGTGGTGCCAAAGGTCGGTCTTGGTGGTGTGGTGGTGCTTGAAGGTACAGTGGTGAAAGGGGTGAAGGTGCGGCGCAGTGTAGAGCTTCCTCGTCTAGGTGCGTAATAAACCCTAAAATAAGCATGTAAATGTTAAACGGATGTGAGCATCCGTCAGCAGATGTCAACATCCGTTTAAGGTAAAACGGATGTCAATATCCGTTTTGCCTTAACCGGATGTTGACATCCGCTGATGGATGTGAGCATCCGTTTAACTCTTACATATTTATTTTAAGTTTTGTTTTTATTAGCTTATTTTTTTATATTAATTTTGGAGATATTTTAATAATATAATTTATATGTTTTTATGTATTATTTTTGAATATATCGTTGATGTATTTTAATAATGTATTTTTGTTATTAGTTTATATTTATATTTTTTTTTATTTTTCACATTATATATAATTAGTTTTAAATTTAATGTTTTTGTATAATATATATTTTTATATATGATTTTTATATTCTTTAATTGTTTAACAATTTTATAATCATATAAAAAATTACTTATTAGTTTAATTATATGAAATATATATTAATTATATTAACATTTTTATATTTGTTTGATTAATTATTAATTATGTTAATAAGACTGATTATAATTTTATAGGTGATTATTGTTTAAGATGGATGAATATCTTCATATGGATTCTGAATTTGGTTCTAGTTTGATATCTGATTTCTCTTCATTTATTAGTGAAGTTGTAGAGGGAGATTTGACAAATAAATTTACTACAAATGAAATATTTCGTTCACGGGAGCACTTAATTGAATGGGTAAGAGGGATGACTTATGATTTAGGATTTGTTCTGGTAATAGTAAAATCTGACATAGCCTACTGGTGTATGGGAAAGAAAAACGTTCATCATACTTGAATGTGAAAGAGGAGGAAAATATCGGAAATACAAAGCCGATGCGGTGGCTAGTGTATACGAAACTCGTAAATGTGAGAGTCTGTTTAGATTAAAGGATAAACCATGTTCAGATGGGGACGGATGGGTGTTGAAGGTGATGTGTGGACATCACAACCATGAGTTGGCTGAAACTTTAGTTGGGCACCCTTATGCTAGCAGGTTAAATATGAGTGAGCAGTCATTACTGGTTGATATGACAAAGAGTAAAGTTACACATGCAAATATTTTATTAACCCTCAAACAAAATAATGATCGAAATGTCACAACGATTAAACAAATCTACAAGGCAAGCGTATAAACGATCATTGAGAGTGTCCAGAACTGAACTACAACAACTTATGATGTTGTTGGACCAGGATAAGTACATTCATTATAGTAGGTGTGTCGAGGATTCAGAGGTTGTTACTAACCTGTTTTGGACACATCTTGATGCGGTGAAATTGTTAAACTCATTTAATGTTGTATTTTTTATTGATTCCACATATAAAACAAACAGATATAGATTTTCGTTGCTTGAGATTGTGGGCATGACATGTACATGGTTAACCTTCTCAGCAACATTTGCTTTCTTGTCTACTAAAAGACAGAGTAATTTCACATTTTCTTTGGAAAAGCTGAAAGGTTTATTTTTAACAGCTAAAGGTGGTCCTAAAGTCATTGTCACTAACCGAGACTTGAGTTTGATGAATGATATTACAAATGTATTCCCTGAGTCATATAAGATGTTATGTCGATTCCACATCCTTAAAAATGTTAAAGCTAAATGCAAAACGTTAGTTCGTTCTACTGAGGCTTGGGATGTGTTGATGGATGCATGGGAAAATGTGATGAAGTGTGCTGATGAGAGCTTGTTTGTCGAGTATGTGAATGGTCTTCAATACGCGAGCAGTTCATGGCCTTTGTTCTTTGAATATGTGAATAAGACTTGGATTATTTCGTACAGTACATACTTTGTAAAGTTCTGGACGAACAGAGTAATGCATTTAGGGAACACAACCACAAATAGGTATGTTGTAATGTTATTTTATTTATTTTGTTTGTAGATAAATACTTCTTTGCACTTGTTGATGGTTTTTTTTTTTTATATCAGGGTTGAGTCTACTCGTTGGAGTCTGAAGAAAGTTTTGGGCAATAGTATGGGTGATTTGTGTTATTGTTAGGATAGTATTCATAACGTTATTATCCTACAACACAACAAGACTAAGGCGTCATTTGAAAGAAGTTTATTTCTCACGAGTGACCCTTTTAAAGGATACAAATATAGAAAACTTATTGGGCGTGTCTCTCGATATACATTAGATCTTATTGCTGAGGAATTGGAAATAGTACAACAGATAAGATTGGACTCATCAAAGTGTGGATGCGTATTGAGACGTACATTTAGTGTCCCATGTGCATGTGAATTAGCACGCTATGATCCTAGGATGATCCCTGTGGGTGAATTTCATATCATGTGGCAAAGATTGCATTTCTCAAATGTTGAATTAAATGAAACCGAACTCCTGTGGGTGATTCGTGATATTTATATTATGTCTTAAGATATTTACAAATACACTATTATTTGTTATTAATTAAGTCCTTATTTTTTTCCACTTAAACCAGGTATATATTGGATCATCTATATAACCAATATAAAAGAACATGTTAATGAGAATGGAAACATTAAAATTAAAAGAAATTATAAATGTCTAATACAAATACAAAGTCAAATAATACATAATAAGAAAAAGGCAATAAAAAGTCCTGTAATAAATAATGAAAAAATAAAATATAAAGTCCTATCAATTAGACGTTGATTGTCTACCACGCACATGCCTTTGCCCTCTCCTAGTTGGGGAACATTCGTCATGCCCTCATTAGCAATCTGAAGGAGGTCTACCGACACCTAATGTGCAACAGTACCCTCAGTCACATGGCGACACGATATCAACGACAATAACATCCTAACACCCGCCTAAGTCGAGCCTACATTATAATTATGTCAAACAAATAAATAAACATGGTTAAGAAAATTTAATAACATAAGCAATGAAAAATAACATACCACGACGCTAGATGGTGAAGGTGGAGAGGATCTACGATGGGGTTGTGCCTCCTGTGGAACATCGGGGCGCTGTGTAGGCATAATAGTCGATCGCGCGTGAGCTATAGCAACAATAATATAGGGATGCGAAACCCTCCTAAACCATTGTATGTATCCATCGATACATTCAGAAGGAGATGATGCAAGTCTCACATTCCTAATAACGTGATCTGTGAAGTGTAACCACGCATAATCAACAACGACTACATCTACAACTGCAACGGCATTGGGTGGTCGTGGAATGTCCTAGTAAAACCTAAACTACCTCAACACATGCTTAGGCAAATAACGGGAAAAGGTTGTCACCAATCCGAATCCATCCAGAATACATACAGGTGCCAAAGAATGGACGAATGCCCCGATGTCTCTCATATGGATGCCATACAACTCCATTATATGTTAGGCCATCCAACTACGATCGAATCTCTACAAGAGTCAAACTCTGTCGAGGGCTCTGCCACCTAGCGGCATGTGGTGTGGTGTCATCATAAGAAGACACCAACCACCTCCTTCCCATGCAAGGGAAATGCTCGTATATCCAACTCTAAAAAAGTAATTATTCAATTAAATATCTTCCATCTTTGAACATGGAAAGAAGTACATGAAATAAATGTGCAAGGTATATGTCTGTACCTGAAACAAAGCTAGATATCCAGCCATCTGCTTCGTGGAAGCCAGACTCGCATCCCCGAGCTACTCGTACAAATGGGCAAGTGCAACAACGCCCCAAGTATATTTGCCACACACGTGTACGTCTCTAAATAACAGTAGGTAAGTCACGCGTATAAAAGTGGCACTTTTATTTGCAAAAATGGTGCATCCTACTAGATGCAACAGATATGTTCTGGCAGCATAGTCCTAATGCTATGACTGACACCTTTGAACATATATCTCTTTGAGCCAGCTGAGTTTGACTTTCGGACCACGTGCCTCCTCCATCTCAGCACCAACTGTGACACCATCAACGCTGAGCAGGTCTACAAGGGCTATACGAGCCGCCTTAAACTCCAACTCCTCCAAATCACATAAATGTCCTAAAACCGAGAGGTGAAGTAAAGTGGAGACATTGTCAAGCATGATCGACATCTCCCCTATAGGAGATGGAAACTACTTGTCTCAAAGTGTCATTTCTCTATGAAACCGAGCAACAAGCCCTTATCAATGTAATCATAACAAATCTCTGTGAGAGACATCAAAGTATGACTTCAAGCTAGTTTCTAAATCATAAAGGTTGTTTTTAGTATCAAAGTTAAGTATAAAAATAATGGTATTTCAACCGTTATCAAGCATCACGTGGACCTCTAGGAAATCCACCGACATCCTCCTCCTGTATGTCAGGAACATCCGCATGTTCCTTCTCCTCATCATCATCGTCAGGGGCCTCAGATGCCTCTCCTGAACAGACCTTCATAGGTTTGATATGCCTCCTCCTCAAACGCTCGGTCCTTAGCTATAGGGTCATGCTGAATAGGAGCTGCAACCTTCTTCGAGCCGAAGCTGTAGGTCGTCTCCTAGCTTCACCCCATGCAAAACTCTCTCCTCGAGAACTCTCTCCATGAGAACTAAAAGATGCACCTCGTGTTCTTGCCATTTCTGACATAAACATTTTTAATTAAATTAATAATTATTTCATTAAATTAATAATATTTTTTTCATTAATTTAAAAATAATTATTTCATTAATTAAAATAATTTTAATTTAGATATAATTAAATAACAAATTACCAAAAAAACACTAAATTTAAATACTCTATAAATTAATTAAAAATATAATAAATTAATAAACTAAAAAAAATAAAAATAAAATAATTACATAAAAAATTAATTGAATTTATTGTATTTTAAATTAATAAAAAAAACTAAACAAAAATAACAAAAAAAAAA
>NC_028360.1:2004339-2080794 GCF_000741045.1 Vigna radiata var. radiata
TGTTTAAGTAATTAAATAAACAAATTAAATTTATATAATAATTCAATAACTAAACACAAAGTATACATAATTAAACTAAAAACTTAAAAAAAAAACAAAAAAAAACTAAAAACTAATAATAAACTAAAAAATAAAAATAAAATAACATTCAGGCCTGAACGGATGTCGCATATCCATTTGGTCCTGAAACGGAAGTGGATAGCCGTTGACAGATACCAACATCTGTTTCAGGGCCAAACGGTTCATGGCCTGATATCTTCTTCCTCCTCTACACATACGCAAACACTGAGAAAACACACAACAAACACAATATATTCAATACATTTAAAAAAATTATAAATCTATATGCAAATGAAGCAAAGAACTAACCTCTCGTAGACCCAAGACACAAAATGAAGCATCACTGACCACCACACACACTATTGCACCGCTACACTGCTGCACCGCCGAATGACCATCACAAACTCCCCGCACCACAAAACCAAACAAATATGGAGACAACGGATCTAGTGAGAGTGGGGGGTGGGAATTTGGAAAGAGAGAAAGTGAAACCTGAGAGAGTTGTGGGTGGGGCTGTGCAAATCAAAATGGGTAGGAATATAGAGAATAAACAAATGGATATGGAGAAGAGAAGTAAAAGTTGAGAGATGAGAAGAAACATATATGGTGAGTTAGAGTTGGGAGGTGGAAATCTGAAAAGAGAGAAAATGAGACTTAGGAAAGTTAAAGATGGGACTGCGTAGGTGAAAATAAGTAGAAATTTAAAATTTCATATTAAAGTAAATAAATAAGGTTAAAAAGTAAAAAAAAAAAATTACTTTTGTAATTAAAATAATTTTAGAGAGGATAAGAAAGGTGAGAGTGGTGGTGGAAGGAGTAACACCCCGTTGATTATGATTAGAAATTGAACCTTTTAAAACCCAAATTCCAAACAGGTTTCTAACATTTAAATATATTATTCACGGTTGAAAATTCAGTTTTTCAAAAGTTAAATTTCAATTTAATTTTTAGTATTAATAATACTATTTCACGTTATGAATTTTATTTTTTAATAACGGAATTCTTACATGAACAGATTTATCATAGTACCATATGTTTAATTGAAGAAATATTGTTTTGAGACGAGCTTATAGAAAAAAGAAATCAATAAAATTTATTTGGTAAAAATGAATAATTAAAAGAGTGATGATAGTATAATATATTTTTACATTTATTTGATACAAAATATAAAAGTAAAATAATTATAATTATAAAATGTAAAATTTTGTATTTAAAAAAAAAAAGTAAAGATAATGTTAAATAAAAATAAAAAAATTAAGACGTATAGAGAGAATATTTTTCATAACTAAAAAGATATTTAAAGAATGAGAACTAGACTTTTCAACTACAAAAAGAACAGTCAATTGAAATATATTAGCCAATCAAAGGCCATTTTAAGAAAAAAGTCAAACTGTCACTGTCATTTTCCAGTGGGTCCCTGTTGCAAACGTGGCAAAATCTGGTTCGACTCATGAACGTGTAAGTCATACAACTAAATTACGGAGATAACCCCGTTGAAGCGAACTTCAAACGTAATGGGAAGGGACAAAACCGTCAAAATAAATAACTCACATACCTGTTGAAACCGTTGGGAGGGAAAACGGAAATTGCTGTCTTGTCCCTGCTTTGAAACACGACACTGGAATGAATCAGCACCATCTTCGTAGTGAGAACTGAGAACACCCAAGAAGACACAAGAAAAAGGGTTCCGAAGAGTGAGGTTTTGTGTCGACAATGATCCAATGGACGAAGCAGTTGAATGGTGCATTTGGGGCTGTCTTTCTTTGGCTGATTTGCTTGATTTACTTCACCCAGGTCTACATTCTCCACCCTTTGTCTTCTTTTCATCTAAGTTTTTAACTTTTTTGTGGATTTGATGGTGGTTTTAGTTTACTTTCCCCTTTTCTTTAAGATCTGAATTCTGACCGTTTCGTTTTGGTTTTGTTAAAATGGGTATTATTGGTCAATTCATTTGTTTTGTCCTTTTTCCGTGGACAAAATCTCTCTGAACCAGGGTTGTTTCTTTTTCTTTTTCTACGTTTTCTGAGAAATGGTTATTTTATGATTTTACCCGCTGATATTGGATTGCTGGAAGGGTAACTAATATCTTGCATTTTTGTTTTAACCTTTCAATTAATTAATGCAGGGTTTTAGGTCTTTTGTGTGGACAGCGATTTCCTACCAGCTTAAAGATAATCTGAAGTTGTCACCTTCAGCTTCCCAATTTGTGTTTTCAGTAGCGTTTTTTCCATGGAGCATTAAACCGTTATATGGGTATGGATCATTGCTTTTTCAAATTGATTAGAAACACCGATACAGAGAGGGAGGTTTGTCATGCATAGAAAGTAGTAATTACAAAACTAATGTATTCTCTATCTTATGGTAGATTTTGTAATTTTCTTTTTTCCATTTCATTAAAACAAGAATTCTAGGTTTTCAAAATGACAGATCTTCACATCAAATGGGAAAAAAATGTGACACAGATGCACAATGCAATATCCTAAACTATGGATGAATAAGTAACCTCTTAATTCAGTGTGAAGAGTAACTTCATCATCAGAAATTTTACTATTGTTTTTATGTACCTCTCCAATCTACAGAAGTGTGTCGACTGTTAAAAGCTGCAGTTTAATTAGCCTTTGTATATGTGTAACTGTTAGTTTACTGAATCAATTTTACACTATCTCCTTGCAATCTGATTTGGCTACTGATACACAGAATACTTTCTGATTGCATTCCAATTAAAGGAAGAAAACGGAGTCCCTACTTAGTGATTTCTACCGTGCTTTCCCTAGTGCCATGGTTGGTTTTAGGCTTAAATTCAACCTTGAGGGATTCAACATGGCACCTGATGGTATTTTTGACTGTACAAAACTTGGGCTCAGCCATGGCGGATGTTGTTGTTGATGCAATGATAGCCGAGGCAGTAAGATTTGACCGGTATGTTTGTATCACAGGTTCCTGATTTTCATTTTCTGCAGACAAACTTCATATTGAATAGTGTTCCTACCTATAGAGGTATTGGTAAATCAAAAATATGGAACAACAAATAAACAAAAATGCAGAAACAAAAAGATGCACAGAACATTAGAATTGTAATTCAAAATTTGTAGCCTGTTTGCAATTTTTTCAATCTTCAAAACAAGGATAAAACACAAAATCAAATATTGTGTGATCAATGGTGAACATGTTAATGTTAATGTCAATGGTGTGCGTGTTGATTCTTGATCACTTAAATGAAATTTTGAAAAGGAACATGGAGTGAGTGTTTTTTATAATCATTTCTAATTGTTTGCTACCATGTTTAAGTTAATAGACACTGAAATATTTTATATTCTTTTGCAAGAAACTTTTATATTGATTGTATACTAGCATGTCACCCATCTCACTGAAACTGAATTATATATAATTAGCTCTTGCTGTGAACACACAAATTTCTAATCTTTCAATATAATGGATTAATCAAGGCTGTTACCAATACAGATTTAATTTTGTAACTTTTGTTCCTTACCTTTAACTTAGCCTTAGTTCAGTTATCAGACCCATAGATAAGGTTTGACCTAGAGGGTTTCTGAACCTTAATGGTGGATATTCTATATCTTATATTGGTATCTAACCTTCGGTTTGACTCTGGAGTATGATCTTTGTTCATGTAATATTTCTGAATGCTTTTCTTACAGCCTGATTAAGTTCATGCTTTGTTGGTCAGGGCCTCCTTTGGAGGAGATCTCCAGTCAATATCATGGTTTTCTATGGCTTTGGGAGGAATATGTGGGAGTTTGTTAGGAGGATATGCATTATCCAATTTGCGGATAGATGCTATTTTTCTTCTATTCTGTGTGCTACCATGCATACAGTTATTATCATGCTGTTTTGTGGATGAGAACTCACTAAATAAGAAAATTTCAGAAGAGGATTCAACTGTAACAGATTCACATATGAATATTCTAGATGAAGGTAGTCCTTTAACGAAAAAGTCCCACAGCAACACAAGAAGAAGAAAGAAGAGCAAAAAGAACGCAAAGGGGAGATCAGTAAATAGCAGAAATTCAAGGACTTTGAAGAAAGAGGACTCCCTGGTATCAAAGTGGTTCCATTCTTTGAAAGAAGCTATTTATGATTTGTGTCGTGCATTTAGACAGCCAATGATTTGGAGGTAACTAACGTAATATTTAAAGTTTTTGTCTGGTGTGAATATTTTCAATTCTGAGTGTTTTATTTATCTGTATAGTTTGAGTAAACCTGCAACCTGAATCCTCTTACCTCTTTCTTACTTCGGATATTAAACATGTTCACCCTAGTTTCTGCAACCATCTAACTACATAGACACGGAAGGTTACTTATGTAAACTGCAGCCTGTTAAAATAATTATCTCCATCTTTCTTCACATCATGACCAGTATATCTTTGAAAGAAGAGTACTGTTAACATAATCTCTAGCACCCTTTTTCCTATTGACTCTACAAACAAAGAGACGTTACCATCAAATGATTTTCTGCAATGGTTCAGAACTGTGAATTAGTTCGGGTGAATGATTTGTTGAAGAACACTGAACATTTGATATCATTTTTATCCTAAAATCTCTAATATAAGGTACCCTGAATTATATACAGAAATGCATGGGAAAGAATCCAGGAAACGGAGAACCTAATAACTCAACAATATTAATGAACCAAGTAATCTGAACTTGGTAGCCTGAATTTTTTTCTACACAAACTAACAAGTAATTTAACAGAACACTAGTAAAAACATGTGAGATATTTATGCTTTACATTTTTATACTCTTGTGCATGTGTGCGTTTGTGTAAGGCCTTACCTAGTGAAGCTAATTCATGTCATGCATATGCTATAACATGGTCATTGGTCACTAATAATCTTTGTCGTATGTTGTTGAGTGCAGACCTATGTCTTGGTTTTTCCTTGCTCACATTACCATTCCGGATCTTTCAACTGTCATCTTCTACTTTGATACGGAGGTTTTAAAGTTAGAAGCATCTTTCCTTGGGACTGCAAAGGTTGTTGGTTGGTTGGGACTTATGCTGGGAACCTTCATCTATAATCGTTTCCTAAAGTATATGACCCTACGAAAAATCCTCATGTAAGAAACTAAGGATTATTTTTCTTGTGTATGGCTAACTTATGAATATTTAACATACTGATATGGTTTCATCCTGATGACAAACAGGTGTGCCCATATTGGGTTGGCCTTCTTGAGTCTTCTGCAGATTGTGGTAGTTTCTAGGAAAAATATTGCCTTTGGCATCTCAGACAAGATTATGGTGCTTTTTGGCTCTGCTCTTGTGGATGGAATCAATCAATTCAAGTTAGTTACTGCTTCACTTTTTATTTAGTTAAAGATGCATATGGTTGTATATGTGAAAATTACGTCCAAGAAAAACATAATAAGCTTGAAAAACTTGTTATTTTATGCATATAATTTGAGTATGTTGAATACCCTTTCAGATCCTCAGTAGTATATGGGGCTTTCTGTTTAGTCCCTAAATGTGTTGAAATTCAAAATCAGTGTCTGAAAATAAGACCCGTTAATGAAATAAAAAGGAAGGGGCAAGAAGAAAATGAGTATGTTTTATTGAGATTTTAAGAAGAACAAGAACATTAAAAAGATGAAAAAAGAAGAAATGGGAGAATATACAAAAGAAAAAGGAAGAAGAAGATGAAGAAGGAGGAAGGTCTAGTTTCTAGACAAAGAAAAAGGAAAGCTTGTTTGATCATTAAATACTAATTTTAATTATAATTTTGTTTGGTCCTTGCAAACTTGACACTCCTGTGAAAGACATGGTGGAAGGTTACATGTCATTTAACATCCCATGCCAACAAAATTAAGAGTTAGTTAACTCCATCCATTCAAGGGACTAATGTGAATATTAGATTTTATATTAGACAAAAGACGACATACACTTCAAGGATCTGAAAGGGTATTCAACTGCTAGAATACACTGATAGTGTAAATGTTTTTGCTGCTGGAATCACAATGATTTGAACTATTTTTTGAGTTATACACTTAGTTTCAATTTCTAACCGTCATTTCTTTTTTTGAAAAAAAAATAAAAAAAATCTGCAGGTTTATGCCTTTCCTGATCTTATCTGGACAACTATGTCCTCCAGGAATTGAAGGGACTTTATTTGCCCTTTTCATGTCAATAAACAACATGGGAACCACACTAGGGTCTTTCTTGGGTGCTGGTTTGGCTTCTGTGTTGAACATTGATTCAGGATCATTTGACAATCTTCTCTTGGGCATTATAATTCGTGCCTTGTGCAATTTCATCCCAGTTGCTTTTCTGTTTCTGATACCAAAGGAAGCTACTGGTTCATCAACATAGATTATGACCATTGGCTTAATTTCATTAGACATTCTAGGACTACCATAGTTGATAGTTTACCATGTAAACGGGGAAGTTTTAGAAGAAATGAAGGTAACATGTTGATCTGGTTTACACAGACTTGGATCATAGTGATTGTATATACTATTATACTGCAATTTTGGTCAACAAGACCATTTTACATGAAAAATTGGAAAGGTGGTTGGTTAATACTCATACTCGTTATTTTACCTAAAAGCTTGTAGATGGATAATGAGGTTGGTTTTGGCTAATCAATTGTCAAAATGCTTTTCTTTTGAATGTATTTTACTGAAAGATACTACTCTTTTTTGTTCAAGTCTCGAAAACTCACCGTTCGAATTATGTTTTCAAAAAGATATAATTTTGTTCTTAAGATAAATACAAATATGAATTATGAGATTATAATTTTTCTTAATAATTTTCATAAAATTTACACAAACAAAGAATACAATATATAATTATAATTCAACAATTGAATAGGTAAAACATGTACATAATATACAGTACAATAGGTAGGTATTGTAAGCGTGAAATAGGTTCAACAGTTTTGAAAAAGCAAGGAAAAAAAAATAGCAGAAGCCACTCACTTTATCAGAGCCTGGTTTCGATCCAGGGACCTGTGGGTTATGGGCCCACCACGCTTCCGCTGCGCCACTCTGATTTGTTAGTTAAAATCTGCAATAGTTTCTAAAAGTTAGATATTAAGACCAAATTATGAGATGTTGAACTAAGTTTTAAATATTTCACATTATTCTTTTAATAACAGTTTTATAAGTATGTTCTGTTTTTATGATTTTTAAATCAAATATTGTTTCTACATTTTGAATTTGAAATACATATTTTTTTATAATGACTTTAGATGTATACAGGGAATGGTAAATCAAGTTATCATTTTAACAATGTTGATTATTAATGTGATATAATATAAATATCTACATTCTTAAAATATGTATCATATTATTTTATATTTTATGTAAAGTTAAAAAAAATTATTTTAGAAGTAGTAGTAATTTAAAAATAATGAGATTAGATTATTTTAATGTTAAATGGTTTTATTATAAATCTTTTGTTATAAACGAAGTTTCATTGTTTTAAAAGCGTATTATCTTTCTAAGAGCCACTTTTCTATAGTTCTCTCTCTTCTCTCTAAAGAGTTCTAATTCATGAGTCATCTATTTGACGATCAAGAGGTACCAAGTTGACCATGACAACGAGATCTACGTTTCTATTCGATCAATTTCTTCAATAAAGTAAGTAATTTTCTACTCGTTTTTATGTCCTCTTTGCTTCGGTCAATGATCATGCACAAAAACTGTTATGCATGTATCATTTAGTTCTCTTTTCTTTCTCTTGGTGAATTTAGAGTTTTAAGAAATTTGTTCGTTTCAATTTTTGGTGCCTCGTAGGTCCGTTTAGGAATTTTTGGCATTTCAAGCGATTGGTAGAACACTTATGTGAGTTGAGTTGTTATTTTGAGGTAATGAAAGCTAGACCTTGTCTTAATTGTATCTGTAGAGTAAATTAGTAATTCTATAAATTTTAGAGGTTATAGTAAAAATTGGTGTGTTTGGGTAAATTTGACGTATGTTAAATTGGTGTTTTGATGATATTGTGTCATTATAATTAATATGATGATATGATTGTTGTTGTATACTGCTTTAAATGTGTGTGATAAGGATATTTTGTTGTTTGAAAAAAAATTCAAGTGGTTGTGAGAGTATTAATCAAGTTACTTAGATTTTTAGCTTAAAAGGAGGGGTTTTGGGTAGTGAAATTTAGAAATAGGTATGAGAATGTTATCAGAACTGTTTTGGTATTGTCATGAGGTAATTTCAAACTTGTTAAGAGAGTTAGATGGTTAAAAATTGTGTGAATTAAAAAGGGTGGTATAAAGGGATTGTTTTCAAGTGTTTTTGGTGTAAAAAGAGGGTGTTGAGTAGTGAAATGTTAAGGTAAGTGCGTTGCTGATAACTCCCAATTTTTCCCTCTTTTCTTGTGTTTAGAAGTCAATTTTAATTTCTTTTAGTCTTTAATTGTTTAGAATTAGGCTAGTTTAGGATTTTTCTGTAATTTCTTTAGTTTTATAAAATTGTAGTTAAAAATAGGTTTTTAGGTGTATTTTGTAGAGTTTTTAAATAATTAGAAAATCTATAATTTTTAGAAAATCTTTTGGTAAAAATATTTCTTTGTTAAATTTCTTTTTCTTTAATTTTGATTTTTTTTTTATATCTTTGCTGCAGAATAGGCCATTATAAATTGGGCTGAAAAGCAAATTGGGCTGTCTGCAATAAAATAGGGAATGACCCTGGCTAAATAGGCTGGTAACTGGATGAGATTTGCTGCACATAATGGGCTGAAGTCCAATTAATAAGCTGATCTGAAGATTTGATGTGGGTCGTGCATTGGGCTGATTTGAAAACTGCGCTGGACATTAGACACTACGGTGATTGGATGCTGCTGTTTTGGGTACCTTTAGTGGAACGGTGCGTTTTGGAGTGGGATTTGGCTGCAGAGAGAAGGTTCGTTTCTTCACTTTCATTTTGAAAAAGAATCTAAAGAAGAAACGAGAAACGGAGAAAGCACCTGGAAGCTAGGGCTCGTGCCACTTAATCGGTTCAGAAGCTAAAGGAAGAAGAGCTCGAGGCACGTGTGGGTCTGAACCAGCAAAGAAAGCAGCAAGGTGATCGGAGGGTGGAGAAGCAAATTGAAGAAGGGGCCGTTGGATGAAGAGGTTAGGATGAAGGTCTTGTTCCCTTTTCTTTCTTTATCTGTTATGGATTTTTACCCTATATAAAGGGATTGTTTTCATGTAAATAAGGAGACGATACACTGGGATATTGATTGGGGGTCACTTTGATTTTTCTGATTCTTACGTTTTTGAGAGCGAGAGTCTAGGGTTTTATCGCTTCCGGTAGAGTCCAGTTCTCGTGTTCTTGCTTGTTTCTTTTCGGTAAATTCTTGTAATCTTGTTCTTGTTAATAAATTTCTGTAATGTTCCTCTGTATTGAGAGAGTGATATTTTCGTTGTGTTTAATTTTCCTGTGAATTGTGTTCTTGTTCTATTATGTGAATGTTTCTTTCTTGTTTTTAATTGAAAATCAGTTGAACGGGGAAACTCTGACATTGTAATTCCTTTCTGGAATTAAACGACTCCATAGTGAGCGTGTTTGACCGAGATGTCTTCTCGAGTCAGAGTGAGTTCAACAAGAGAAAATATTGTTTTAGTTCTGTCATTTCTTTTTAGTTAGAATTTTCGNATATTTTAGAATAAACAGTAAGTGTGATTGTGATGTCAGAATTTCTATCTTGTTCTTCATATTTTGATTTCGTAGATTTTAGACTTTAATTTCTTAGATTTTAGGTCTTTCAATCAAGATTCATTCCACTTTAAGTTTTCAATTCATAACATTGTTCCTTCACTGTTCAGATTAGATTCATTCTTTCATTGTTACATTTTATATTTTTCATGTTAGTTTGCATTTGCTTTTTAATTTTTACATCTGTGAATACATGTTTTTGATTGTTCCAGTTTTAGAATTTAGGTACTGTTTGACTTGTATGTTTAGTTAGATTTTGTATCTTTTCTTTACTTTAGTTTAGATTTTTTTCCTTATTTGTTCTTGCCTTTTATATTTTTTAAACAAATTTGATTTCTTATTTCTCTTTTCTTTTTAATTTCAGTTTTATTCATTTTAAATGTCCCCCTTGCATTAGTAGATAGTTAATAAAAAATAACAAGATATAATTCCACACTTTAATCTTAAGTTTGCTGAGTCTTTGGATTGATTTCTGGTCAACCCTATATTACATTAGGGGACTGGATTTGTTGACTTTTAGCGCGACATAAAAGCATTTCAACAGTTGCACTATTTTGGAAGGTTGGAGGTATGTTATCAAACCTATTAGGACTTGTCTAAGTGCTTAAACCAGTATAATCTATTAGGAAATGGTAAATGACTTCATAGGTTGAGATTTTAGCCCATTTTAGAGGCTTTCAGGGGTGAAAACGAAAAGTAACATAATTGGAACAAATAAGAGGTTTTAGAGAGTGCTAACACGTATATTTGGAATGGTTTATGTAGGTTATAAATTGATTTGGAAGTTTAAAGGTGTAAAAATTGAAATTGGGTAGCTTGTAGGAGTGAAAAGTGAGTTTTCAAGTGTCAAATTGAGTGACAACAAGGTTCTCTATGTTTTCTAAAGTTCTGGAGGGTTCTAGGGATCTTTAGAAGTTGAGGGTAGAGTCTCCAAAGTCCAATTCGAAGTGGTTTTGTGTTAGGAATAAAAGAGGAGGGAATTAACCTAATACCGAACAGTAAGGCAGGGGGAAGTGAGGCCGAATAATGCATGAGAGGAGAAGCCGAACGATAAGGCAAAGGGGAAGTGAGGCCGAACAGAGAGACAGGGGGAAGTGAGGTCGAACGGTGCATGAGAGGAGAAGTTGAACGGTAAGGCAAGGGGGAAGTGAGGCCAAACAGAGAAACAGGGGGAGCGAGGCCAAATGGTGTGAGAGGAGAGGCCAAACGGTAAGGCAAGGGGAAATTATAGACCGAACGATATCCAAAAGGGAAGAGGGAAGTAGAGGCAAATGAAAGGAAGGATAAGATCAAAGGCCGAACTATATATATATATGCTAGTACTGAACAATAATTAGTAGAAGCACATTGGGTTATCGGAAAGGATAGGGCGCCCCTGTGGGGGTGTTGGGCTCTACTTGACAGCACTACAACATTTTTGGAGGGTTTTTAGGGTTCTGGGTGTTCGATTTGGACGTTCTTTATATCGTTTTAGGGGGTTTTGGACCCTTTCGAAACTGTTGGTGAGGGTTTCAGAGCTGTTTTCCTTACTTAAATATGAGTATCAAGATGCCATGAATAAATTGTGTTATTGGGTGATTTTTGATGACTTGTATGGTTGTTTCTATTTCTTTAATGTATGATCAATAGTTGCATATTGATGTACTATGTGAATGTGAAGTGATATCAATGGTTTCAAAGGTATGGAAGAGAGTTCCGAGGAGAAACTTCTCAGTGGTGGTTTCAAGTGTGTTAGTATGAATGTAGGGAGCTCAATATTAGGGGTTATCCTAACACTCTAATGGTCATACATTCTCAAATAGAGAGGTTTGACGCATGTGGTGAGAGTAACAAGAGATCTGAGCATGGGGGGCCTTTCTTCATTTGACAAAAAGGCGTTTGAGGACTAACCTTGTGATGTGTGGTAAGATGAAACCTAATTGGCAAGGGCTTTGCAAAGCAGTAGTGGCCACTACAAGTGTACAATTTGCCATAATTCGACATTCATGCTAAGTTTCGACAGTCCAGTTAAAGTATCGTCATGCATAATCAGTTTAGTTGGTTTATGTGACATGTATCATGTGTATAATGTTTAACATGTTCCAAAATATCATTAATTGTTTGTATTCTAGCTTACCCTTGTTTCTGTGTTTGTCTGTTCGTGTTGTTGTCTTTTTTGCAATGATCACCTTAACCAATATGAGCTTAGAAAGGACATTTTTCACGGGATTCATCGATTGTAAAGAGAAGTAACGAGATAAAGAGTTTTGTTCTTCAAAGGTAAAATCTTCTGTTTTAGTAGTTTATAATTTTCTGATAAGTTATCATCTATATAATGTTTTATTTTAATAATTTTATTTTAAAAACATTTTTATATCTTGAACATTAGGACTTAAAATCTCTATTCTAAAATTGTAAAGAAAGAAAGAAAAAATAAAAGAAAATAAAAATTTATATATTATATAAAAATAAAAAAAATTATTATTTCTGTTAGGATATTTATCCTATTTATCATGATTATATTGTGTCTAGGATTACTCTAATTATCATGATTATATTGTGTCTAGGTTACTCTAATTATCATGATTATATTGTGTCTAGGTTACTCTAATTATCATGATTATATTGTGTCTAGGTTACTCTAATTATCATGATTATATTGTGTCTAGGTTACTCTAATTATCATGATTATATTGTGTCTAGGTTACTCTAATTATCATGTACTCTTGTATCAATTTATTATTATAAATAGAAGATTATGAGAGGGATCAATCAAGCCCTCTAGAATTATTTTACAGTTTAATTTTCAAGTTGGTATCAGACGGGTCGATCCCGCTCACCGCCGCCGGTCATCCTCCGTCGCCGGCCGCTGTTCGCCGCTGTCTGCCGCCAGCCACCGTCACAGTCCTGTTTGTCTAAACCCTTAGGGTTTTTCTTGTTTCTCACTGGTACGATTTGTCATCTTCAGAGATGACGTCTGGTAGTGCTCTTTCCTTCTCCGGAAGTCCATCAATTACCTCCGAGAAGCTAAATGGAAAAAATTATCTATCATGGTCTGCTGCCATTGAAATGTGGTTCCTTGGCCAAGGGCTTTATGACNACCTTGAGCAAGATGGNANTCATGTGCCTACTGAAAAAGTTGATAAGTGGAAACAAGTAGATTTCCAGTTGTGTGCCCTATTATGGCAATCAGTGGAACCCAACCTTCTTATATCTCCAAGGGCTTTCAAAACTTGTCACTCCTTTTGGAAGAAAGCTCAAAGCATTTATGTCAACGATATTCAACGTCTCTATGACATTGCGAACAAGCTTGCATCTCTTAAAATGACAAACCATGATATGGTGTCCTTTATGGCTGAAGCCCAATCTGCCGTCGAAGAACTGAGGATGTTTTTGGAAGCNGACCCATTAAAGGATATCCAAAAGAAACTGGACAAATATTAGATGGTATTGATCCTTCGTGCCCTACATCCCGATTTTGATCATCTCAGAGATCAACTTCTAACTAGTCATGAGGTCCCCTCCATGGAAACATTGACCACTCGTCTTCTACGTGTCCCGGTATCTCAAACTCAGGAAGCGCATGAACTAGTGGAACCATCTGTCATGGTTGCCACACGAGGAAGAGGAGGACGTAGCACTAGAGGAGGAGGACGAGGAGGTCGGGGACGTCCGCAATGCACATATTGTGAAAAGATGGGTCACACTAAAGAGAATTGCTATTATTTACATGGTTTTCCTTCCAAGACCGCCAATATTTTGAAGACTGAAACTTCCACTCCAAAGATTGAAACTTCCACTTCTAAGTTCACCGAGGATGAATATCAAGAGTATCTAAGGTTAAAGTCCAACAACTTGGCAGAATAACAACCTACATTTCTCAATCCATGGAAGGTCCAAATTCATGGGTAATTGACTCAGGTGCTTCTGATCATATTTCTGGTAATACCTCTTTGTTCTCATCTATTTCTTTTCGAGAGAAACCTCATTTCATAACCCTTGCAAATGGATCTTAAACTTCCTCCAAAGGAGTCGGTCATGTTTCCTTGTCTCCCTCCCTCAATCTCAACTCTGTCCTTTTTGTCCCTAATTGTCCTTTTAATTTAATTTCCATAAGCAAGCTGACAAAAATGTTAAATTGTTCAATAACCTTTGATCATAAATCTTTTGTTATACAGGAGCGTGGTTCGGGGNGACNGATTGGAGAAGGATATGAAGCTGGCGGATTATACCATTATGGATCTCGTCCAAGGGTTCCTATGTTGCTGCTCCTAATCCTAAAGTGCTACATGATCGACTTGGCCATCCTCATTTGTCCAAATTAAAAAAGATGTGTCCTGAACTTAGTGGTCTCCAAACCTTAGAATGTGAATCATGTCAATTAGGAAAACATGTTAGATCTTCCTTTCCTAAAAGGTCTCAATCAATATGTAATTCTAGTTTTTCCATTATCCATTCTGATATATGGGGACCTAGTCGTATCTCCTCCTTTGATTTTAGATATTTTGTTACCTTTATTGATGAATATTCAAGATGTACTTGGGTTTATCTTATGAAAAATCGTTCTGAATTGTTAGCTATCTTCACATCTTTTTTGAATGAAATCAAGAATCAATTTGGTCAAGTAATCAAAATATTAAGAAGTGATAATGCAAAAGAGTATTTCTCATCCCCCTTTTCTGCCATCTTGAGTTCCCATGGTATCTTACATCAGTCTACTTGTCCTCATACACCACAGCAAAATGGTATAGCAGAACGAAAAAATTAGACACAATATAATCATGATAAATAGGATAAATATCCTAACATGGTGCGGTGAACGTGGATGTCAAAGAAGCACTTGATCATCTTGGATGGCGACAAGCTATGATTGTGGAAATGCAAGCTCTTGACCACAGTAATACTTGGGAGCTGGTGCCCCTTCCCCCGGGCAAAAAGGCAGTTGGTTGCCGATGGGTGTATGCAGTCAAAGTCGGCCCTGATGGTGAAATTGGTCGACTCAAAGCTCGGCTTGTTGCAAAAGGTTACACTCAGGTTTATGGTCTTGATTATTGTGACACTTTCTCTCCTGTCGCCAAAATGACTATTATTCGCCTCTTCTTTGCCATGGCAGCCATTCGTCACTAGCCACTTCATCAATTGGATATCAAGAATGCCTTCCTACATGGTGATCTTGAGGAAGAAGTTTATATGGAGCAACCTCCTGGGTTTGTTGCTCAGGGGGAGTCTGGTATGGTATGCAAACTGCATCGATCTCTATATGGCCTCAAGCAATCACCACGTGCTTGGTTTGGAAAGTTTAGCTCCATTGTTCAAAAATTTGGGCTAAAACACAGTGAAGCAGACCATTCGGTTTTTTACTGTCATTCTTCTCTTGGGAAATGTGTTTACTTAATAGTATATGTTGATGATATTGTCATTACAGGAAATGATGTTGTTGGAATATCTCAACTGAAAGAGTACTTGTGTAGACATTTTCAAACCAAGGATCTTGGAAGTCTCAAATACTTCTTAGGCATTGAAGTAGCGCAATCAAAAGATGGAGTTGTGATCTCCCAAAGGAAGTATGCTATTGATATATTACAAGAAACAGACATGATTGATTGCAGACCGGTAGACAGTCCCATGGACCCAAACTAGAAATTAAAGATAGAAGAAGGTGAATTATTCTCTGATCCAGAGAGGTATAGGAGACTGGTTGGAAAACTGATTTATCTCACTATTACAAGGCCAGATCTATCCTTTGCAGTTGGAGTGGTTAGTCAGTTCATGCAGGCCCCATGTGTTGACCACTGGAATGCTCTCATTCGCATTCTAAGGTATGTCAAAAAGGCTCCGGACAAGGACTGTTATATGAAGATAAAGGAAGCATTCAAGTCTCTGGGTATTGTGATGCAGATTGGGCAGGCTCACCTATTGATAGACGGTCTACTACAGGATATTGTGTTTTTCTGGGAGGAAACATTATTTTATGGAAAAGTAAGAAACAAAATGTAGTAGCTCGATCAACAGCGGAAGCTGAGTATAGGGCAATGGCGTCACTAACATGTGAACTTATATGGGTGAAACAATTCTTTCAAGAGCTTAAATTCTGTGACATCCATACTATGAAGATGTATTGCGACAATCAAGCTGCACTCCACATTGCATCAAATCCAGTGTTTCACGAGAGGACTAAACATATAGAAATTGATTGTCATTTTATTCGTGAAAACTTGTTGACTAAAGAAATATGTACTGAGTTTAGTGGGTCAAACGATCAACTCGCAGATGTATTGACTAAATTATTAAGGGGTCCTCGGATTGAGTTTATTTGTTCCAAGCTTGGTACATACAATTTGTATGCTCCAGCTTGAAGGGGACTGTTAGGATATTTATCCTATTTATCATGATTATATTGTGTCTAAGGTTACTCTAATTATCATGATTATATTGTGTCTAGGTTACTCTAATTATCATGATTATATTGTGTCTAGGTTACTCTAATTATCATGATTATATTGTGTCTAGGTTACTCTAATTATCATAATTATATTGTGTGTATGTTACTCTAATTATCATGTACTCTTGTATCAATTTATTATTATAAATAAAAGATTATGAGAGGGATCAATCAAGTCCAATCAAGTCCTCTAAAATTATTTTACGGTTTACTTCTCAAGTTTTAAACTTTACATGGATAAAAGTTTAAAGATAAACATTATTACATAAAAATAAAAAACTCCCCCTTTTAAATATAAAGAAATAAAAATATATTTAATTGTTATTTTGATTCTTTCTCTGAGCAGATTCCTCACTTCCTTCAAAATTTGATCAACGAAATCCGCACCCAAAAAACCCAATTTGTTAGAAGCCATAAAATTGAAACCCCGAGTCGGCGAAGGATAAAGGGAGATGAGAAGAAGGCCAGGAATTGGAGGTTTGCAGACGCACGCTGCTGCGAGGGATCAATTCCGTTTGCTTGGTGAAAATGTCGCAAAGATCAGAACGGATTTGATGAAGGAGCAGCTTGCCACCTTTCGCTCTCAGCTCGAAGATTTCGCTCGCAAACACAAGGTCCTCTTTTATTTTTGTTTTCTTCACCCCACTTTTTTTCCTCTTGGTTTTTTTTATTGTGAACAGTGAAAAGCCATATTGTGGTGCTATGATGAGTTGGTTTTTTATGCTGAACATGATGCTTAGTTTTCATTTTTGTCGTGATATAATTGGTATAGTTTCTGAATCGTATATTTAGTCTGATATGTCATCAAGTTATTTGTCATTTGTGTGTCAAATTGTTTCATTCTTCTGCTGCGCCGTTTTCTTATGATGGGGTGTTGGGAAAACTCATTTGGGTTTTTAGAGCTGGATGGTTTAAGTGGAAAAGGAGTTGCTTTTGATGTTTTTAGGTACTTAATAGAGGACAAAACCTGTTCTTCAATTAGGATTACAGTAATCTATGTAGACCTCTAATAGGACCAACAATACTTAATAATTTCGTTTTTATAAAATGCATTGACTTTGTTGATTTTCTTTTATAAAAGTTGAAAAATGCTTAACTCATCCTAATAGGGGGACGGAGGAATAAGATGAATTCGAAATACCTTAGCTATGTTGCTTGCTGATTGCTGACTTAGCTGTCGCTGGAGTTCTTTTAAAGGGCGTGTTTGACTAATTTGATAGCCTTGAAACTTTGGGGCTGTGGTTACCTAATGAATACCAACACACATTGCTCATGGTTTCTAGTGTGGGTCTTATAATGAAATACCACTTTAATTGTCACTTATCTTGCAATTCGATTAAATTTAATGTTTCTAATGTTTGATTTATTTGTTTAGAATGACATACGCAAGAACCCTGCATTCAGATCACAGTTTCATGAGATGTGCGCCAAAGTTGGAGTGGATCCCTTGGCCTCAAACAAGGGTTTCTGGGCAGAGCTGTTAGGAATTGGTGACTTCTATTATGAACTGGGTTAGTGATATAGTTCTTAACCTTGTTCGAAATAAGTTTGATATGCATGTATGGATCTTTTATGTACAAGTATTCGTATTATATTGTGATAATTAGCATAGAATACCTGAGAAAAAAGAAATAATGGATAAGAGCTGCAATGCTAAAGTTTGTAGAGTCTGAAACTATTCAGAATTTGAACTATAGGAATGGCTGAATTTAGTACTGGAGATTTTATTCCAGTAAATAAGAATAACACTTCAAATTCTGGGAGAGTGTATAATAGAATTTGTCATCCTATTTACCAAGTTCACTTTTAGGGTATCAGACTTAGCATCAGGAAGATTGTTATCAAAAGTGCTAGCTATAGGCAAACATATAATACTTAGCAATGCACATGAACACGATACTTTAATTGATCTGTATGCCCATTTATCTCCACTGGTGGTTGCTATTATGGTTTAATTCACAAAACATTTTAATTCACCTTTTGGCAAACTTATGATTGTTGAAGTGTTTATCTTTTATATTTTATAAATTGGCACTGATTTTATACTTTTAATTAACTTTAAATCCAAGTTTGTTATCTTCATCATTTTCTTAGTATGTATGCTCAGACAAGCTACTTGACTAGACAGGAGTTCAAATAGTGGATATTTGCTTGGCTACTAGAGCACACAATGGAGGACTGATCAACCTGCAGGAACTCTGCCATCTCCTTCGCCAGAGACGAAAAAGTGATCGAGGAGTTGTTTCAGAGGATGATTGCCTGCGAGCTATTAGTAAGCTGAAGGTGGTTGCCCATAAATTAGATCATGCACTTTTTATGAGTTTGATGTAGATAATGTATGCTTGACTCAAATCCTTGTGTATAAGGTTTCTGTTATCCCATATGTATGCACATCAATGCATTTTTCAACGTAAACGTGCTACTAATTTTACAGCATGCCCTCAACACTTTCCCATTAATTAGTTCTGCGCTGGATTGACCATAACTGAGCAGCAATATCTCATTCTTCCCAGTTCCATTACATTAGATTCTTGATTTGTTTTAACTGTTGTCCACCTTACAACTTTTTGGTTTGGGATAGGAGTTTTGATTCTCACCAAGACTTACTAAACTCAATGATGGTATGAGCAGAAATCACAAATGGTAAGGGTCAAGTCCATGTATCAGAAAAGCATAAGAAACTATACAATACTCGGGTAAACAGGGAAATTCAGATTTTGGGATGTGGAAGGGTTACTTGTGGGAGGAGTCCTCTTCTTATAACAAATTTGGACTTGCTTGGAAATATGGCCCTAAGTTGTAAGAATGACCTTCAGTTTTCTTAGAGTAAACTGGGGAAAATTTATAGGACAAAACTCTTCCTTAAATCTCTGAATTGTGATTGGAAGATAAACAACTATTGTTTATTGGTCTTTATGTTTCAAAGTATTTCATATATAATAAATCGTTTTGGAAAAAGAAAAAAACAATATTTTCAAGGTCTTAGCATCTGTGCAACCACACTATTTACTGAATATCCAATAATGGATCCCAGTGCTTATCTAAAGACGCCAGTGTTATAATGAACCAATCTTCATCTTTTTCAGTAAAAGAGGATGAATATTCTTATGGTTGGATTAACTGAATTAAACACAGTGAACCTAACTTGCATGTATATGTTGGAAGAGCATTTGAATTGTGGAGTGCATGTGTGTTTGAGCTGTATATTTTCCTTCTTTATAGTTTTTTGAAACATCTTTGATACACACCACTTGTTGAGATATGTATTACATGTGTCCTTTTGGAGTCCACAGTGTTTCATACTGATGTGTAACCAAAATTTCAGGTGTTGGGTAGTGGTTTTGAAGTAATTTCTGTTGGAAAGAGAAAACTTGTTCGTTCAGTTCCAACTGAGTTGAACAAAGACCACAACGAAATTCTAGAACTTGCCCAGGTAACAACTATTTCTTCCTTTTTGGATTATGTATGTGTTTTTTTCATTGGATCCTCACGTATATGGACCCTGGTTTAACTTTTAAGGTGTAATCACTATTTACTACTGTTTACTTGTTCCTTTCATGTTTTCTAAGAGCCGTGAGCCTGTGAACTTACTTGATCTTGCTTTTTGATTGCTTGTTGAGGATAAGACTGAATATTTTGAGTGGCTTAATCAAATAGGAGGATACCAATCTAGTTTGTTGATGTTCTCTTTTGGCTTAGAAAAGAGCAAGTTGCTTATGGACTTCATCTTTACTCTGTGTGGTAACATGTAATTTATTATTAATAGAAGAAGTTGTCACTCGGCGAATATAGGTTTAGTCCCCAATAATTTATATATGATCCTTTATTTCAAATTTCAATCTATATTTTTAATGGTGAGGGGTTATATGATTTAATTTTAATGTAGTCAAGAAACATGACGCATGGTGTGGTTTAATTTGATAGATATTAGTTAGAACTTGGATTCCTACTTTTGAAGAAAAGACTTCCTCTGTTCATTTATATAATGTAGCAAAAGTAGCTATGCATCATTTTGCTATTTGAACATAACATTTTCTTTACTGCAGGCTCAAGGATTTGTGACAGTCGATGAAGTAGAGAGACGATTATCTTGGAGTTCTGGCCGAGCCATTGATGCCCTCGATACATTACTTGATGTAAGATAACCAACAATTATACAAGAAAAATCTTTTCCTTTTTCTTAACTTATTAACACACTCCAATTTCAAATCATATACAATAAAGAAACACTGTTGGCTGATGCAGGAAGGACTTGCCATGATTGATGACGGCCATAGAGATGGTAGACGGAGGTACTGGTTTCCTTGTGTGTCTCCTATCTCATCATCAACAGCAGTTGATTCCTAATAAATTTAGTGGAAAGGAAACTTTGGTCTGATTTTTAAAGGCCCGTGTATGTTTAGATTGTTTCAAAATTGGATATATCATTGCTTTTTCTTTCTCAAATTCTGTCCTAAAATGTGATTAGTTGTATGTTAATCTAGTATATACATTTGTATGTATGGTAATTGTTGAACTGGAATATATACTAAATTTTCTGTAATGGTGCTTGCATAAAAGCAGTACAATTATTTGGACTTTGTTCAGTTTCTTTCCCCATTTTTTTCCACCTATTAAAATCATGGAAGCATTGATCACGTGCATACTTATATCCAGTTACAGCACAAGAATTTATGATCCACTTTTGCTTAGAATGGCTGGTTTGCAAACCAGTATGATTAGTTTTGTTTAATGTTTTTCGTTTATTCCAAGACAAATAACTTCATGATGTTGTAAAGCATTGCAAATTGAAGCTAATAATATGTTTTATAATGCGCAATAGGTTCCCAGTTAATATTTGATTCGAAGATGTAAATGATATAATAGAATCGAGAGATTGGTTTTTATTATCTCTCAAATAAATAATTTATTTGATATTAATTGCGGTAGTTAAATGATTTAATTTTACTACCTCTATTCAAAATAGTTCTGTTTATATCTAAAAATCCTTTTACTCGAAATTGATATCATAAAAAAAAAAAACCCAGAGTGAAACAAATTTTTGAATGGTATTCTCATAAGTTCTTACTTTTAATACAAGTTTTTGAAAATAAAACAAAAGTGAAACAAATCACTTCTATAATTATGAAACCAAGAAACATCAAAATATTCTCAATAACTATACAAATTTAAACCTAACACCATTTGCTCAACCTGCAACCAGAGATCACATGTTAACATAAACTGACATAAAGAAACAACATAAACATCCCATTGTTTCATATATTTAACCTTTGAAAAACTATAATTTGAATATAGAGTAAATTACATGAGCCAAAAGCTACCCATTGTGTGCAATAAATGATTTAGAAATGAATGAAGAAGAGAATAAACATCATTGGGTTTGGATTTGAGAAGAGGTCTCAATCTCCTCAATCCACTCAGGGGCAGGTTCAGTCCATGACCTAGGCCTAACCCCAGTTTTAAAATACAATACCATTTCCATGGCTTCAAAGACCTTATGCTTGTCCAAAAATTCATTCCACACTCCACTCACTATACAGTAATTGTTGTTATACGGTGGCCGGTGGTGTGCAGCATGCTGTGACCGTGACACGAGCACGCCGGTCTCTTGCAACGCCACCACGAGCGGTGGAAGCCGGCTCTTCGTGCCATGTGCCCAAGCATGAAACTGTTGGCTAAACATGATGCAGCCTGAACACACTCCAACAAATCCTTGAACAATGGGGTCATGACAAAATATAGCTATAGGAAGCACAGTGAAGGTCACTGCACGTGCCAATGCATGCAGATTGTTAGCAAATTCACGTCTGGTAATAGTCCAAGGCCATTTGTGATGACCTTGGAAGGCTTCAATCTGAGCTCCAACAACTGGGGTTGAGCCATCGCCATAATTGTCAATAGCCCAATGGTAAACCCCAGATCCAAGATCAGCTAAAATATAACCAACCCAACTTGCTATAATCGGTTCAACCCACATGTTTGAATCCATCGCACCCTTTATAGACTCTCCCAAGGAAATGAGCAAAGTTGAGCACCCAATTGTCACCCATGCTCTATGAGACCATGTTGATTGCAAATCAGTGTCTTTGTTAATTGGACGATGTTCATCGGTGGTAATGACCCTTGGTACCACAGGCACGAGTCTAGGCTCAATGACCAATGGCTTAACATTGGATTTTGGTGTAGAAGTGGTAGAACAACACACCTGAAATGGGTGAAAGGGTGAGCTATTCTTGCAAACTGTATGGTACAAGTTTGGTGTATGCTTGTGCTGAGGTAAGGAATACATTGGAAGTGTCGAGGAATGAAGAAGAATCAAATTGTTGAGTGGGAAAGAGCAAGATATAACAAATTTGGAGGTACTCAATAGTGGTTGTGGGAAGAAAAGCTGATTTTGTGGAAGTAGGAGAAGGCTAAATGATGTGGTGGGAAAGAAGGATTCGTGGTGTTGTTGAATTCTCAAAGAAACTTAACATCAAATTTGTGTCACATATTTGACCATGGATTCCCTTCTTTAGGTTTCATGTGAGCCAAAAAGCTTGGTAGAGCAATTTCCAATGCTTTGGACTAAAAGAAATGCTATTTTTTGGTGGTCGATTTTTGATTAGATGGTGTGGTTGGGTGGCTCACACAAGTGGAAAATTTGAAGTGTGTGGAACATTACTTGTACACCTTTTTGTCCACTCACGAAACTTTCTTTTGAGAATAACTTAGAATTAAAGATAAACATGTGAGGATGGGTTTCTTCCACGAATAAATTTTTGTAGAAGCATCTTCTTGTAATAAATAGTCAGAGCAAAATTCATACACTACTCGGTTTCAAATTCGTGAATGTTTGAATCAGTTTTAACATAATTATTTTAAAATAAAATAAAAGGAAAAAGAATAACTTAATTTTTAATGAACATTTAGAAACTCTCCTGTATATTTTTTCTAAATTTTTATTCATGAAAATAAATTAATTTTAACGGGTAAAAAAATCATCTTATATTTTAAAAAATATTTATAGAGAGAAGGTATCTAAATAAATCTAAGTCCAATTCATACATTACAACACTCTTTATTAGTCTTAGTTTGTTCAACATTTTGATTCTGAGTCACTTACATAAATCAATCATAATTTCATATTCATATAATTATTAAAAATGACTTTCAATAAGTACACATAATTTTTTTTTTCTTGTTGAATATGTGATTTTATTCTTATATAAAACTAAGACATTAAAAACATTATCACTGTTGCCGCAAAAAGCGTAATGGATTAAACTCAAAATTTCATCAATAATATAAAAATAGAACAATAGCGGTTCCAGAATTTATTTAACATGCGATTAGAATTTTACCGGTTAAACAACTCAATGCATAAAATAAAAAATACATCAACCTAATATTCTGTTAAAATCAAAGAGAAAGTGAGCTCATCAAACATTCTATCCCTGCCATTGTTAAATATGAGGTAAGAAAAGAGAGGTTAAGAAAAAAAAAAAACTGAATTATGAGAGAAAAAATGTGTAAGAGAAAATCAGAAAGTTCCATACCACATAATGATAATTCTTCATCACGTAATCATGCCATTTAGCGTTCTCTTTCTTGACGCAACAGTCCATTCTCAATTTCTTCTTTAGATACGTGGTTACTACCTTCAACTAACTCTTCCTCTATTATAACATCAATCCTTTTGTTTGGTGCATTACTCCATGTTAACATAAAGTTAAAGAGATTTTTTTTATATGATATCTCAAAATCAAGTTTCAAGTGTTTTTATTACAAGAAGGTTTCATAAAGACTTGTTTTTATATTAAAGCATTTTATGTTGTTTATCTTTGATTCTGTGTATTGTTTACCTTAGGTCACGTTAAGATTAATTTTTAAATCAGAAAATCTCATTTTATATTTAAGATAATCGATTATCAAATTATAATAATCGATTATTATAATTTTTAAGTAATTATGACTTGCCATAATTGATTATCACAAATAATTATGAAAATTTTTAAGCAAGTTTTTTTACCGTTGTACATTTATTAAATGCATAATCAATTCCATAAGTGAATAATTGATTATCAGAATTAATTAGTTACAACAGATGAAATCTCTATCAATTATATTGAGACTCTCATTCTAAAATATGAAAAATACAAGTGTATTTTCTAAATTTTTATCTGCACAGTGCGAAAGTGTTTTAGGGTTTGCTAAACCCTTCCGCTGTCGCTTTGAGAACTTGGCGTGTTGGCATAGAACGATAACTTTCATCGGGTGTGTGATTGAATGCTATTGCTGTTGGCATAGAGCGAGAACTTTCACAGACAGTGTTATTGAGTGTTGTTGTTGTTGCCGAGTTGAAAGCCTACCATCCTTAGTGAAGCATTTAAAGGAGTTGTTCATCCTTTGTGAAGATTCAGAGGAGGTGTTCATCCCATGTAGGTTACAGGGGAAGTATTTTTTATCTCTTAGGGTAACAAGAGAAGTGTTCTAACCTTAAACTATTTTATTTTCTTTGTGATTGTAACAGTTTGTTGGTTTGTGCTAGTGAAACATTAATTCTTGGTTGAGATTAACAACTGGATGTAGGATCTATGTGATCCGAATCAGTATAAAAATTACATGTGCAATTTTCTCTCTTTCTTACTCTTTTAATTTGTTTAAATTGTTTTAAGGAATTTATTTTACGTGAGAAAATTATTAAAAGAACGATTTGCGATAAAAGACCAATTCACCCCCTCTTGGTTTGTTGAACGCGTTAACCATTCCGTTGCACCGCTTTGACAATTGGTATCAAAGCTCACTTTGATAGTAATTCAAAATGACGAGGCAACATAAAACCTTTGCTGAGGGTGCCTCTATCAATAGACCTCAATTGTTAACTGGAGAAAATTATGCTTTTTGGAAAGTGAGAATGCAAATTTTCATGGAATCTATTGATGGCGAGATTTGGGAAACTATCATAAATGGTCCTTTGCTTCCTATTGTGTTTATTAACAATTTGCAGGAATCCAAACCGCAAGAACAATGGAATGCTGATGATAGAAGAAGATCGCAACAAGATGTAAGGGCTTGTAACGTAATATCATCTGCTTTAACTATTGATGAATTTTACATGATATCAACCTGTAAGACTGATCAAGAGATGTGGGAGACGTTGAGAGTCACCCATGAAGGAACTGATGATGTTAGGAGAGCCAGAAGAAATACTTTAATCCAAGAGTATGAGATGTTCCACATGAAGCAAGGAGAAACTATAGTAGATGTTCAAAAGCACTTCATGCATATAGTGAATCATCTCATTGGGTTAGGTAAGTACTTTGACAGTGATAAATTAAATATTAAAATTCTTAAATCTTTGGACAAGACTTGGCAACCAAAGGTGAATGCCATTAGTGAGTCACAAAATCTCAACACTATGTCAATGGTTGCATTGTTCGGTAGGTTGAGAGAACATTAACTGGATCTCAGGAGATTGAACAAGGATGAAGAGAAAGGAAAGAAAAAGAATTTGGCATTCAAATCTGAGATTGATAAAAGCAAACATCTTAATGAAGAAGAAGACTTTGAAGAAGATGAAGAAAATATGGATCTCTTCATTAAGAAATTTAACAAGTTCATGAAGTCCAAGGGTAAAAGAAGATTTAAAAATGGGAAGAAGATAATGAATCAACAACAAGCTCAAGCGACTCTGATGAGCAAACCAACATATGTTTGATGACTGATGACATCTTTGAAAGTCAAGTAAGTATCTCTAACGATTATGAAAATTCAGATTATAGTGAAAGTGAATTACTTGATACGTATAAAGACTTATTATGCAAATTAGAAAAATTAAATAACGTTCATAGAAAATTATAGAAGGATTTTAAAGAATTAAAATCAAATCAAGAAAAAACTCTTGAAGAAAATAAGGATTTGAAAAATAAAATTTTATATTATGAAAAAGGTAAAATTACCAAAATTGAAGAATGTGTTTCTTGTTTAAATAGAAAGATGCCTCTTGATAAAACAATCACTGTTGAACGTGGTAATAATTCAAAAATTAAAAAGGTTGTTAAACATGTTCCTAAAAATAATTATAATTACTACGATTATAATTATGGTAATAAAATTAAAAATTTTCCTAAATATAATTATAATTATCAACATTATAATTAGAAAAATAAAATCAATTATGTTCCTCGTTATAATCGAAATTATTATTATGATTATAATTATAAAAGTAGAAATAAAACTAAATATAGAAGAACCAGTAGAGTTTGGGTAGAATAAGGAACTACTTATAGGAATCCAAATATTATCATTTGTTTTTATTGCATGAAAAAGGGCCACACATCAAATAAATGTAAAATAAAACATTACGATATTCCATGTGGAGACTTTACTTGGGTTATAAAATAATTTAAATATTTGTCTAACTAAGCCAAAGGACCAAAATAAATATTTTTGAGTACCAAAATATTATTTTTCTATTTTGTAGGTTATTTCAAAATTAAGGAAGAAGCTTTTGGATGCGCACCAAAACTTGGTAAAGTATGATTTGTCAAATTAAGGACGATTTTTTAAAATAAAAATAATTGATAATCTTTTGTCTACTAGTCCCTCTTCTTTAAGTTATGTATGAGTTACAGATCAATACAGGTTACAAAAAGCTTTAAATCAAAATATATTTTATCATCGTAAAAAAGGGGGAGACTGTTAGCATAAAGCTAAAGAGAAGATCTTCATGAAGACTTGCTTTTATATTAAAGCTTTTTTAATTTAGTAGATTGATGTATAGGATGTGATTTATCTTTGATTCAACGTATTGCTTGCCTTAGGTTGCGTTAAAATTAATTTTTAAATAAGAAACCTTATTTTATACTCAAGATAATCGATTATCAAATTATAATAATCGATTATGAGTAATTAATTATGACTTGCCATAATTGATTATCACGAGTAATTGTGAGAACTTTTAAGCAAGTTTTTTTATCGTTGTGCATTCATTAAATGCATAATCAATTAACATATGGATAATTGCTTACCACAATTAATTAATTGACAACGAATGTTTGGAGGTATCCTTGAGTGAGATCTCTATAAATTATATTGGGACTCTCATTCTAAATACGAAAAATACAAGAAGTTTATTTTCTAAATTCTTATATGTAAAGTGCGATGATAACTGTTCTAGGGTTTGCTGAACCCCTTGTGTTGTGTCTTTGAGAACTTGGAGTGTTGGCATAGAGTGGGAACTTTCACAGGGTGTGTGATAACTCCTCAATTTTGCATCTTTTTTTTTTGTTTAAAAGTCTATGTTAGTGTATTTTAGTCTTTAATTGTTTAGAATTAGGTTAGTTTTAGGTTTTTCTATTAATTATTTAGTTTAGTTAAAAATAGGTTTCTAGATGTAATTTTTAGTTTTTGTTAATAATTAGAAAATTATTTTTTTAGAAAATATTTTAATAAAAATGTTCTTGTTTTAATTAGATTTTAATTGCATAATTTTTTCTTTCTCTTATTTGTTGATTGATTAATATATATACTTTTGTAGATTGGGTCGTGTCTGAATTTGTTGAGCTTAAAGGTTGAATCAATTGAGAAGCTTTCGGCCGCTACTTCCGAAATTGGGGTGGCAGATTTGTTGTGCTGATGTTGCTGCTGATAATTGGGCTGCACTGAGGAATTGAAGGACTGCCATTGCACGGGTTGAATTAGGCCTTTATGCTTAAAAGAAGAGTTGAGCGTTGTTGATCTGATGAAAAAGAAAGAAACTTGGGCCGCTGAAATTGAAACGCTGTTGTTGCTGGAATTGGGCCATTTAATTGGAATTTGGGTCAACGCTGAAATGGTAGAAGCAAAGCACTTGGTTGTGAGCTGAAAGAGAATTGGACCATTGGGCTGATTACCCTTTAGTGAAACGGTGCACTTTAGATGCAGGTACTGTTTTGGGGGTCAGAGCTGAAGATTTCATTTGGCAGAAGAAAACTCCCTCGTGCTAAAATTGAGCAAAGGAGATAAAGAGGTCCTTAAAAGTTAGGGCTTCGTTCGAAGACGAGAGAAAAAAGAGAGCGCGAAGTGAGACGAGAGAGGAAGAAGAAGCTCGCGCCCCTGACCGGACCTTGACCGGAGTTGACCAGAAAATATGACATGGAGATGATCAGAGGGCTTGGAAAGGAAGCAACTGCTGACCGTTCGATGAAGAGAAGATTAAAGCATCACGATCATGTTTCCTCTTTTCCTTCTTTCTTTTTCTCTTTTCGGTTTCCACCCTATATAAAAGGGGGGCTTTTGTACTGTGAACAGACTTTTACGCTCTCGAGCAGACGCACTTTTCAGTTTACGCTACAATTTTAGATAGTTAGGCTTTTCATTTTCCTTGCTTTTGGAGTGAATCACTCACGGTGGTGATAGCCCGTGGTGGCTCCAATTGCGTGTTTTGTTCGGTACATTCTTTTGTAATTTTCATTTTACCTTAATAAAGTTTCTTTTACAGTGATGTGTTACTATTTTGTGTGCTTTATGTTTCGTGTTCTTATGTTTTGTAATTGTTTTTTCATTGAAAATGAATTGGACTCTGATTCGTGTTTGATGATTTTGAAGGTAAACATCCACAATGTTACATCTATTTGGATGTAATAGGACCCAGAGATGGGCCTAAATTTTCAAGAGGTCTTCTTGAGAGATGTTAAGCTTCATAATTATCAAACTAAGTCGAGTTTCAGTTTTGTATTTTTGTTTCTTGTGAAACTGTGCATTGGTTGAATAATTGAGTGACAATTTCCACTTTAAGTTCTGAAATATGAACTAAAAAAAACCTTGTGATGGGCTTAACTTTCTCGGAATGTCTTTCTGAAGAAGAATTGAGACTCTTTCATTCAATCTATTGCAGTTTTGTATTTGTTCTTTACTTTAGCCTAATATCTTTTGTTGCTTCTTATTCTTTAGTATCTCTATTTTATTGATGTTTAATATAAGATGTATTGTTCTAACTAGTTGGATATTAAGTGCTCATTTTGATTGAAGGTAGTTTAGGTTCCTTTATTTTGTTGTTAATTGAAATAGATGTAGAATGTTGATATTGTTTCTTCTTAAGTTTAGTTTCTTTTATGATTTTAGAATTGTATAAATGTAGGATTTATTTTGTTTTAGCTACGGTTAAAATTATATTCATAGTCAAGTTCTATCTTTTCATGACTGTAGTTTTGTGTAGGTTTTATTTTTTTTTACATTTTATTTCTTTAATTTCCTTTTAAATAGATTCTTCTTCTTTACTATTTTCTTCTTAATTTCTTAGTTTTTTTATTAGATTTTATTTCCCCCACCTTGCATTAGTTAATAGTAATTAATTAGATAGTAAAATACAAGATTCTAACTAAACACTTTGAACTTAATTGTACCGAGTCCAATTATTGATACCTAAGTTGTACCTTTACTACATTAGTGGGGAAACTTAGTTTTTTCTAATTTTAGGCGACAAAAATCAGTTTAACAAATGGCTCCATTGCCGGGGACTCAACGAATTGAGTTTTAAAGTGTTAGGTTAGTCTTGTCTAGTTTTTTTTTTTTTTTTTTNTTTTNTTTGATAGATTTTTGCTTGAGTTCTATATTAGAAATTTTAGAGGTCTGATTGGTGTTCTTCCATTGAGCCTTTGGTAAGCATGAATTACTACTCTATATATGATAATTGCTCTTTACCTTATGATGCTCAACCACCACAATTTAACCTATTCTGTGAGCCTTTTAGTGAGTATCCTTTGCAGCAAATACCTCCCTGTTTTCAACCTTATTGTGAGCCGCCACCCTGGCTTGTGCAACAAGAGTTGTCTCATTGGAATCAATATGATGAACTGGAGCAGGAGGAATTCCAAACAGAACAGGCATGGCAACCAACATTCTGTGATCAATGGCAATAAGGGATTCCGACATCTGAACTTCAAGGACTGACCACTCAAGTGGCTCAGTTGGTAGCTACTATCAACAAGCTGATTGGGAGAGCTAAAGAGGAAAAAAGGGGCAGAAACCAATGGAGCACCATTGATAGCATTTATTGCCCTAGAGTTTCAAGAGATTAAGTGTTCAACCACCTCTGTATTATCTAATCCTTCTTTCAGCGATTCATATTATGCTTTAAATTATGCTAATTCTGATTCTCTGATGAGTGATGATTGTATGAATGCATCTGTTGATTTTTCTGAATGTGTATGTGAACCTTATGACCATAATTACACTGATGCTGATTTTGAAAAGCTAGTTACTGGTTTTAGGGAGTTAGCTGTTATTCATGATTGTAATAGTTTTGTTGCTGTCCCTATATCTGATTTTACCACTACTAGTGTTCAATTGAGTGAAATTGTGTATTGTGACAGTGATGAAAGTACTGAACCTCATTCTGAAATTGATTGTACTACTAATTTAAAAACTGAATTTATTGAACTTGAAGTACATATTGATTTCAGAAAGTCCAAAGAGTATTTGAAAAAAATGAGGGAAGCTGTCAACCATGTTTTGGTGCTTCAGTACTATGAAATGGATTTTGATGCTGATGTATGTGAGCTTGAAATTGATTTTCCTGTGTTTGATGATATGCATGATGTGCTTGTAGAAGTTGTAGATTTTACTCCTTGCTTTTGTTACTCTAATGTCATAAATTCAGCATTTTCCATTGATAGAGTTCATATACCTGCATGTATTGTTTTTTATGATTGAACAAATTTAAATGCACTTCTTGATGATGAATCAAATGCTCATGATGATAGATATGCAGTTTTTGATGATGTGAAAGTTGATATGGCTGATTTTGAAAATGCTTGTACTGACTTAGGATTAGAACTTGAACTTGAGTTTGTTGAGTTCTTAAATTTTGTGGAGTTGAGCAAAGAAAAACTCACTGGTTGCATATGTCTCAGGGGTGGTTGTGAAATTTGTGAAGAAATAAATGCTGCCATATGTTCTGGTTCTAACAGTTTTGTCGGTACCAAGGAAGAGTTCATTATGTGCAATCTGGATGGAAATGACCCTGGTGATGCAGCTGATGAACCTGTTGAGATTGGAGGAATTAATGATACTACAAACACTAATAGCATAGAGGCAGTTCTGGCTATGCAAAGAGAAATGACTACTACTGGTGACAAGCCTGCACGGTCAAATTCAGTTTCATGCACACACCAGTTGTTAACCCTGAATGGAGAAATGAAATTGCTACAATAAATGCTTGAGCAGGGGGACTTCAATGCAACCATAAAGACTCTGCATAGAGGAGCCAATAAGAAAAGACCAAAAACAATAAGCTTATTCTTTCGCTTACTCTTAAATAGTAGTTATAGATATTTGTTAATAGCTAGTATAATAATAGGTAGTATCATAAATACTAGGATAGAAAATATGTTGTTCTATATAAAAATTAAAAAGATCAACTTTGACTTATGGCCTATTTGAACAAATTTTCTTCTTAGTGTAGCTTATAGTTTTAGTTTTCTTTTTCCAGCCTTGTTCTTGTACATGTTGTGTTCAATTTTCTTGATTCTGTTGTACATATTTCTTATTAAATTCTATTTCTGCCATATACATTCTTTGTTTTAGTTGTGTTTTTAATCCTTGTATATATCCATTGGTTATCTGTTTTTGTGCATATCATTTTTGTTTTTGTGCTGTTTAGGAGCCTTACCTACTCACACATTGAGGGCAATGTGCCTCTTAAGTGTGGGGGTGGGAAGGTATATGTTAAATTATTTTTTTCTAATGTAAATAACCTTGTTTAGTATTTGTTTTTGTAGTAAAATAAGGCTAATTTTTTTTTTTCTAAGTTTTTTTTCCTTTAGTTTTAGGTCTGGTAGTTTATAAATACCTAGTTTTTTATGCTTTTAGAATCTATTTTAGGATTAGGCTTTATTTTTAGAATTTATAGTTGCTTGTATGATTTCTTTTCTTCTATTCCTGTTTCTGTTTTAGTTTCTCTAAGTCCTGTTTTAAGCATTAGTAATTGTCTTAGTTTTCATATTCTTCAGTAGTTTTTGTAAATAGGCATTTGTTTTAGGATTTTTCCATTATAGATTTCTTTTAGATAGTTTCTAGGATGCTTTAATTCTTTCAAATTGTTTCTGGAAATAGAACTTAGTGTAGGTTTCTTTTATTTTTCTTTCCTGTTTTAAATTTTCACATTAGGTTTTTAGTCTTTGGGTTCTATTTTGGTTTTTAATAGTTTCTTAGGTTCGTGTCTATTCATTGCTATTGTTAGGATGTTCTTAGGCTCTCTTTCTTTTAGATTTGAATTTGTTTCAGTTTAGCATAAGTTATTTTGTTACATACTGTCCAGTTATAGCTTTTATAGATTGTAAATAGCTTTTAGATATTTCTAGGTTCTGTTAGGTTCTTTCTAGGTTCTGTTTTACAATTTACTTGACTATTTGCTGATTTACTTAACTTTTTAGTTGTGTCCTTCTAAGATAGATTGCCAATAGTGTCTTTAGTTCTAGATTTGAGTAAATGTATCTCTCGCAGTAATTTTTGCAATTAGTTCAGTCCATATAAGTAGTTTTTGCATTATAGAGAGTAGCAAGTTCAATTTTGACAAATCTTTAACCTTAGAGAGTTTTGGGCCAAATTTTTTCTTTCTAGTGTATAGCCATAGTTTTGACTTTGCATTGATTCTCTTTGACTGTGCTTGATCTTGGTAGAACTTTAGATATGATCTAGGCCTTCTTTCTTCTTCCCATTCACATACATTTCTTTCCATTGTACCCTCATTTGAGCCTTAACTGTTTCTTTGTTTTCCATCCATTGCAAACCATTCCCTAACCATATAAATAAACAACCTTGAGAGATTTGTGAGAGGTAGGGATAATTTGGAACTCAGAAAGCAGAAAAGAGTGAGGCTAGAGGTGCAATTGAAGAGAGAAAGAGCTCTAAAAAGAGAAAAATCTGATATGAAAAAAAGAGAAGACATTTGGAAAAAGAGAAAATGAGAAAAATGGAAAGAAAGAACTGGAAAGGAAAGAAAAAAAGAAAATTAGATTCTGGCCAAGCAAAAATGATATACCTGCACTGAGTTTCAGATTCTCTCTTCTTTCTTGCACATTCTCTAATCCATTCCAGCTTATATTTCCCATCCATCAAGCTTTTTCCATTCTCCATTACATTACAAGCCATGAAAGTCCTAGTGATTTAGAGTTATATTGATTCAAGCAGTGTCAATTAGAATTTTTCCAAAGTTGAGAAATGTGGTCTATCATGTTATGTGGAGTGAAACACAAGCTAACCTAAACAGTTGAGTGAATATGATAGAAACACTTTATCCTGTGAGGTTGAAATTGGGCTGATACTTCTTTGAATTGTAATTGTATGCTTGTCTTGGCTGATTCTGATTGTTCTTTGCTTGCTAGAGTTGCTAAAACTTGGGTTTGGAGTGAATGATTCTGATTGTGCACTTTTGATTCGAGAAACTAGCTAGTTGTTGTGTAAATTAGTAGTGTTGAGTTAATTGTGATAGAGTCTTGTGTACCTTGTGTTCTTTTGACTCTTGTCCTTTGTAGATTGATTCTTTTGTTTTTTTTTTCTTTTTCTTTTTAGTTTGTCTCTGCCCTGGAGGGCAGTTGTCTAGAGCTGAAAGAGATTGGACCGCTAGGCTGATTACCCTTTAGTGAAACGATGCACTCGAGATGTAGCTACTGTTTTGGGGGTCAGAGCTGGAGATTTCATTTGGCAAAAGAAAACTCCCTCGTTCTAAAATTGAGCAAAGGAGATAGAGAGCTCCTAAAAAGTTAGGGCTTCGTTCGAAGACGAGAGAAAAGAGAGAGCGCGAAGTGAGACAAGAGAGGAAGAAGAAGCTCATGCCCCTGACCGGACCTTGACCGGAGTTGACTAGAAAAGATGACATGGAGATGATCAGAGGGCTTGGAAAGGAAGCAACTGCTGCCGTTCAATGAAGAGAAGATTAAAGTGTTAGGAAACAGGTTGGCTTCAATTTACACCAAGAGGGGGGGGTGAATTGGTGTTAGTTCAAACACAAAATCTTTTCGCAATCTTGGTATGAAAATTCAAAGCTTTTGATCTTTCCTTGAAATGCAAGTAACGAAAATTTCAATGCAGCGGAAAAACGTAGTTGACTACTAAACAACTATAGTCGATTGAATTTAAAGAGTGCAGGGAAAGAGAAAATCAAACATTGATTTTTATACTGGTCCGGCCAAGAATCCCTACATCCAGTGTCCTTCCAACTTGGGAAGCAAATGCACTATAATGGTTGCGGTTTTTACAACAAGGAATTTATAGAAGCACCACGCAAAAATATAAGTCTCCTTTCTAACCCAAAACAAAATATAGCTGCACACAAAAACCAGAATTGCAGCAAGAATCCCCTTTCTTGCAATCTGCACCCATGTTGAACAATCCTAAACGTGTCACCAACACTCTTCACAGGATGCCAAGCCTATCACAGCATGCTTCACAGGTTGCCAAGCCTATCACAGCACACTTCGCAGGTTGCCAAGCCTTCAGTCAAATGTAGCAGTCTTCACAGGATGCCAAGCCTTCAAGATCAAACTAGAAGCACCTTCTTTGTGTAGATGTTGATCAAACAGTAAGCGCAATTGACTCCTCAATCTGAATCTCTCTCAAGAAAGATCACCACCGTCTTCTTGAAGAATTCTTAGAGCTTCTGAAACTGAGAACTTTCTCCGAAACAGGACAATGAAAATGTTAGATTACAAAAGTCTTAGAACAAATCGTGTTCTGTTCTATTTACAGTTTTCCTGTCATTCTCAGTCGAATACCCTACTAATCCAGTTTGACATGATTCATAGTTGACTTGTCCTTGAGAACAGTTCTGTATCAACGACATATCCCACAAAACAATTAAGTGTTGGTTGTTGGTACCCATTTAATTTTGGGTCCTTGATTGTCAGTTCTTGTTACATGTTCCTTTGGTATCCATACACATAATCCTTGAGGAATAGCAACATGTCTATAATAACAATTTCTAATAGTATGGCCAACACATTTGTAGTAAAAACATGCATTTCTAGTAGTTTTCTTAATTCATTAAGCTCTCTAGTATTGGTTCTATTAGAGTATCCTTTAAATCCAATTCCCTACCTATTATTGGTTCTGCTAGAAGAAGTTAATACAACATGTAAATTGTCACTTGCTTGAGTAAACTTAGCTAGCTTGCTAGTCAAGTAATCAATCTTTTCAACATGCAAAGGACAATTTTCACAAACTTTTTCAACAGTAACAATTTTAATTTCCACATTCTTAGCAGATAACAAGGCATTATCCAATTCTTTTTCTAACATTTCATTTTCAGTAACAAGGTCTTTAATTCTATTTTCAAAATCTCTTCTCTCAGAGCACAATCGATTTACCTTGTACTGCAGTCGCATAGCCTCAACATGTAATTCTTTGAAAGCATCTTGAAGCAGATCATATTTAACTTCTACAGGCTCATTTGATATGTCTGCATCACTGTCATAGTCGTCCTATGTCACACCTGTCATATAGCACAAATTTGATTCCTCTACTTGATCAAAATCCTCATCACTTGAGCTTTCAGATCCAGAATCTTCCCAAGCAATGTAGGCTCCTTTCTTTCTCATATTTCTGCGTTGAGGAAATCTTTTCTTCCCTTTCTGCTTCGGCTGTAAGTCAGGGCATTCAGGTTTGATGTGGCCTTCTTTTCCACATTCATAGCACTGGACAATGTTTGTGCTGAAGCTTTTTCTTCTTGTTTTTACCTGCATGGTTAGACAGTTGACTATCATTTTGGAAAAGTCGACTAAACTTTCTTACCATCAAGGTCGTCATCTCTTTGTCATCCATCAGTACTTCTGTGAGATTATTACTTGCAACATTCAGAGCAATCAACTTCTTTTCTTCAATCTCCTCTTCATCTTTCAGCCTACCAAGTTCTAATTCATGTTAACGTAGCTTGCCAAACAAGGTAGCCATGTTTATAGTTGTAAGATCTTTGGATTCAGAGATTGCAGTGACTTTAGGTTGCCAGTTCCTTTTCAGACTTTTCAAAATCATGATATTGATCTCTTCTTTCTCAAAGGCTTTGCCAAGAGCCATCATGTGGTTTACAATATGAGTGAGTCGTTTCTGGACATCATAGATGTTCTCACCAGCTTTCATTCTGAACAACTCATATTCTTGTATCAATGAATTCTTCCTAGCTCTCTTGACTTCATTTGTACCTTCATGTGTTACCTCTAGAACATCCCACATCTCCTTAGCACACTTGCACTTGGATATCCTGAAAAATTCATCAATAGTCAGCATTGAGGCAATAATATTCCTAGCTTTAACATCATACTAAGCTTTCCTATTCTCATATACAGTCCACTTAGTAAAAGGTTTCAAAATAGTTTTACTATCAATAGTTTTTGTAGATACAAGAAAGATCTGCGTGCGAATTTTCTAAAACGGATAGTTTTCACCAGTAAACAGAGGTGGTCTGTTGTTGAAGCACCTTTAGCAAAAGTTTGAAAATTTGAAGTCATCCCCAGGTTTTACAGTCGAATAGAATAAAAACACAATCGACTGAATTTTCAAATATCTTATGAAAACCAGCTCTGGTGCCAAATTGTTAGGAAACATGTTGGTTTCAATTTACACCAAGAGTGGGGGGAGGGGGGGTGAATTGGTGTTAGTTCAAACACAAAATATTTTCGCAATCTTGGTATGAAAATTCAAAGCTTTTGATCTTTCCTTGAAATGCAAGTAACGAAAATTTCAATGTAGCGAAAAAACGTAGTTGACTGCTAAACAGGTATAGTCGACTGAATTTAAAGAGTGCAGGGATAGAGAAAATCAAACACTGATTTTTATATTGGTTCGACCAACAATGCCTACATCCAATGTCCTTCCAACCTTGGAAGCAAATGCACTATAATGGTTGCGGTTTTTAGAGCAAGGAATTTATAGAAGCACCACGCAAAAATATAAATGTCCTCTCTAACCCAAAACCAAATATAGCTGCACACAAAAACCAGAATTGCAACAAGAATCCCCTCTCCTGCAATCTGCACCCACGTTCAACAATCCTCAATGTGTCACCAACACTCTTCACAGGATGTCAAGCCTATCACAACACGCTTCATACGTTGCCAAGCCTATCACAACACACTTCACAGGTTGTTAAGCCTTTCGTCGAATGCAGCAGTCTGCACAGGATGTCAAGCCTTTAAGATCAAACTAGAAGCACCTTCTTTGTGCAGATGTTGATCAAACAATAAGTGCAATTGACCCATCAATTTGAATCTCTCTCAAGAAAGATCACCACCGTCTTCTTGGAGAATTCTTGGAGCTTCTGAAATTGAAAGCTTTCTCTAAAACGGGACAATGAAAATGTTAGATTACAAAAGTCTTAGAATAATTCGTGTTCTGTTTCTATTTATAGTTTTCCTGTCAGTCTCAATCGAATAGCCTACTAATACAGTCGACTGTATTAAATCAGTTATAACAGACAATCAGCACACAGTCTCCTCAGTCAACAAAATCATTGCATATTTATGACAGTTGACCCAGTTAGTTAATCCTAATTAACTTTTGAAGATATAGTCATTGAAGCAAGTAGGCAAAACAGAATTCCAAATACAACGGTAATACAGTCGAATAAGTGATTCACACTGTCTATTGACTAATGAAAAAACACTTTGAAATTCTTTTCATCTCAAAATATCTTCAACAGGTGAACAAAATCTGTACAAAGATTTTAGCTTAGTCGACTACATTACCAGTGTAGTTGACTGAACTGGACCTTTGTCACAACAAATAGAAGTTCATAAAAGTACTTGTGAGCTTTTATTCAAAAATGTGTAAAAGTAATCAAAATCATTTTAACACACATTTCAATACAAGCATATTCCAAACATATAACACATAGTCAATCATAGGAACATCCATGCAAAATAACAAAACATGTTCAATAAAGGTATTGTTCAAAACGGTATAACACATCAACTGAACATGTAGCATTGGAACATATATACTGTTATTAAGCAGTGTGTTGTCATCATCAAAAACCAGTTTGATAAAGAGTTTGTGTTGTCAATAATCTCAACAGAGACCTCCACGTCACTAATATAAAACACCTCTCTAACCCTCTAACCAAAATATAGGCAAACCACACAACAAGACTTGCAGCAAGATATCCCCTTTCCTGTAATTTGCATCCCACTTTGAACAATCCTCAATGTGTACCACACTACACAAGTCCAACTCCTGTATTCACAACAGGTACAACAAAAATCACAACGAAAGGCAAACACCAATCTTGATCAACTAGAGAACACCTCAATTGTGCAGATTCTAATTAAGCAGTAAGCCTAGTATTAATCTCCTTCAAAAACTCTTCAAAGAAAGATCACAATCGTCTTCTTGATGAGTTCTTGGAGCTGTAATTCACAGAGAAACAATTTGAAACTGAATATGAAAATGTTAGATTTCCAAAAGTTCTCTGAAACAACTCAGGTCTCGTCTATTTATAGATTTCTATAAATCAGACGCTCCTATAGTCTAATACGCTACTAATTCAGTCGACTTTCCCTGACAATTATAATAGTTAAGTTAAATTAGCAGTAGTTTAGTCAAACAACTTAATTCCACATTCATTACAGTTGACTTTCAATCAATGCTCAACTAACTTTTTAAAAATATAGTAGTTACTCTTCATGAGCACAACATAATTTGAAATCAAATAACTAATACGTCGAATGCGTGGCGCACACAGTCGACTTCGACACAACAGGTCATTCTGAAATTCTTTTCAATGCAAAATCTCACATAGCACTGTATTTGAAAATCTGTGGATAGTCATGAGCCTAATTCGATTTCCCCTATAATGAAGTCGACTTACTGTTTGCAGTTATGCCACACAATGTAACTTCATAAAAGTGCATGTGGTTTTCCTTTTCCAAAACATATGTAATGCAATCATAGATGTCACATATATCATAATAGTGAATATGCATTCATATATCATATTTCACACAAACATGTTCAGCAAGATAGCAATCAATATTAAAGATTGGAACATGTAACACATTGAAATACATGTGTGATTAAAAAAGTGTTGTCATCATAAAAAACCAGAGTGATATAGATATTGTGTTGTCAACAATCTCAACAGTAGAGAGTAATAAGTATTTCCCCAATATTTCAAGAACCAAAAATCAAGCATACATCAAGCGTTAAACATGACAATTGAATACTAACATGAATATTATTAAAAACACAAATTTACACAAGAGTTCCATATTCTACAACTAATCTCAACAAATAAGAATAATCCTCCTTGGTAGAGAACTTAGGGTTCTACAAAATTATAGAGATAAGGAAGAAATTGAAACTATAGATGCATTCATACACAAAACAACCATGGATAAAGATGCAAACCCAAGGAGGGTTAAGAAAGCTTCCTAGCCCATTTATCTACCTCCAAGAGCCTCTCCTTAACACCATAAGCGACCTTCATTATGCAAAATGAGTGGGGTTGGTCTGAGACAAGCCAAGACCCTTTCGCCTTCATCAAAGCACGCATAATTAAACAATTTTGCGTATTAAAGTTGGCACTCTTTGCCCAGTGACTTAAATTCTCTCTCGGCTAGCTGGTACACTCGTCTAGTGATAACGATTGATTTCACCATTATTTGTGACTTAATTTTGATACTAAATGAACCCTTTTTGACTTACAAACTAGCTTAATCCTTTGGTTTTATATTAATTTTTGTAAATAAAGAGAGTTGAGGTTATAATTTATGATTTTATCATTAATTCTCATGATTTTGCAGGAAATTTGGATTATTTGGAAGAGGGGTTGAAGTACCAAGGAGTTGAAGTACCAAGGAGTTGGAACTCAGAAAGAATTGAAAAAAGCATCAGAAAGGAGGATCATAGGACGCCTGAGCGCCCTTTCCTAAGGCCCTCAATGCCAGAAGCAACTAGTTCACGCCTAGCTGCCCTTTTTTAGGCCCTCAGCGTAGAAAGCCACTGGCTCACACCTGGGCGCCCTTTCAGGGGCGCTAAGTGCCAATATTCATTGTTCCACGCCTGGGCACCCTAATTAGGTGTGTTAAGAATGGGCAACGTGGGCTTGGACTCAAGCAAGTCGAAGCCCACGTCTTCGGTGCTCAGCGCCCCAACTTAGGGCGCCTAGGCGTGAAATAATAGATATTGGCGCTCAACACCCCTGAAAGGGCGCCCGAGCATGTTGTAGTTCAAATTCTGGCGCTCAGCACCCTAAAAAGGGTGCTTAGTTTTGGCGAATTTTCTACACTGCATTTTTTTCTCTTTTTTTCCAGACCTGCCTTCCTCTTGAGTTCTGACTCCTTGATCCTTTTGCTTTTCTTCCAAATCATACCGATAACCTACACAATTAAGGGAAATTAGTGATAAAATCATAAAGTATAACCTAAACTCACTTATTCAAAAAACTATAGCAAAAACATGAGTTAAAGCAAGTTTCTAAATAAAAAAGGGTGCACTTAGTATCAAAATTGAATAACAGATAATGATATATTAAATAGTTATCAATAGGTGTACTAACAGGCGTCAAATGCTGCCAAATTTTAGTTTGAAAATTGGATGTCAGTGTATTATGGTATCTGTCGTTAAGGGACATTGAACTCTTAAACATTTGTTTTCAACTTTAATGTCAATTTGACGTCTCTAGCTAAGACGTTAGGGTTTCCTATGACATCAAAAGTAAAAAATAACATGTCAAAAACCATTTTTTGTGGTAGAGATTGCATTTGTGCAAGACTTATGCTTTTCACATTGGAAGTTTTTATTGTGGTCCAGGAGGATTGGATAGTACGGGTGGTAACATAGTCTTCATGTTAGGTAAGGTAAGCTTAGGGATCACCTTAAGAGTTGAGGAGTTGGATGAACTAATGAGATTAGGATGATTATAATTGCCTTCATAGGAAACCTAAGTTGTCCCATTGGGCTTACATTTTTCCTCATAAAGCTTTAGCTAAAGCCGCTGCCCTTAGAAGATTTTGTAGAGATAAAGAAACTACATATCGCTTAATGTCACTATTTAGACCACTTATGATACAAGTCAAAGTAGTTTCTTTAGTCGAGCCCTCAAATCTATTAGCCAGGGACATAAATTGTAGGTAATATTTTAATACCGACTCTTGTAGTTGGAATTTAAATTATTGTGCCATAGGACAATTAAAGCGTGAAGAGCCAAATTGAGATTCTAAGGCTCATGTAAGAACTGCCCATGATGTCACTACGTCCATCTTTTGCAACATTTGAAACCATAGAACCACTTACTTCTCAAAATGCATAAATGGAATTTCCACCTTTTCTACACCCGGTGTGTTGTGATAGTTAAAAAACTTATCTATCTAGAAAATCCACCCTAAAATTGAAGAAGAACCATCAAAATGAGGAAAGCCCAAGGAAGTATCCCTGCTCGGAGAAATCATTGTGATGGTAGATACTTTCACTGTAGAGCTTGAGTTCTTCCCTAATTATTGGTACAATTAAGTAACAGTTGTTGTAACACTACTTTGATCTCTTCCATCATGGTTTCTTGTACTTGAATCTTAAGTTCCATTGTTTTTTGGAATTTGTCTACTATGGTGGCCAGACAACGAATATCCTAAGCATTAGTACGAATCTCCGCTTGCATCTCCTTAATGAAAGCACCAAAGTAATGGATTAAACTCAAAGTTACATAAACAACCAAACATAATAATGGTTGTTCCAAAATTTATTTAACATACAATCGGAATTATACAAGTTAAACAACTCAATGCATAAAATAAGAAATATGATTGACATAATATTTTGTTAAACTTAAAGAGAACATGAGCTCATCAAGAATCTCATCCTTAAAATTGTTAAACAAGATACAAGGAGGTAAGAAAAGAGAGGTCAAGTGGAAAAACTGAATTTTGAGAGGAAGATTGTTTCAGAGAAAATTTGACAGAGAAAGTTTTGTACCACACAACGGTACTTCCACATCATGTAGTCATGCCATTTAGCACTCTCTTTCTTGATGCGACAACTCTTACGCGGTCTATTCTCATTTTCTTCTCTGGAAATGTGGCCAGTACCTTTATCTAACTCTTTTTCTATAATAGCATCATCCCTTTTGTTTTTTACAGTTTGCGGTAGTAATAACGTGCCACTCTTTGTACTTGTCATGGTTGTGTTATCGTGTTGTTGCTTTTAACCATTACTTCGAGGTATTGGATTTTGTGTTATATTTGTTATTATGGATGTGTTATTGTATTGTTGGTTTTACTCATTATCTTGAGACAATGATTTTATGGATCTTATTTTTTATATGATGTTTAACTTTGTTATCTGTAACTAATTTAGTAGACTCACACTGGGATTATTCTTAATATTTTTCTCACCATATGCCTTTCTTCTCTCCATCAGATTAAGTTATTCATTAGAGGATGATGTTGATCTAGAGGGTAAATAGTTGCATATTTTGATTTTGGAATGTTTTTCCACATGCTATCCTTATTAGTTAGGAATTCTAATTGAAGGAGTTAATATCTTTAATCTGTAGGCCATCTTGTTGTTTTGCTAGACATACATGTCATTAGACCAGTCAATTTAGTTCCCTTTACTAGGATGGCAAAAAAATCTGTGCCCGCGGATATCCGTGAACGGATAGTTGATACCCGCAGATATTTACTATCCGAAACTCACGGATAACGGATATTTTAATACCCGCTTATAAACGGGTCGAGTGCGGATATTATACTATCCGTACCCGCGAATATTCCCTACTCACAAAAAATAAAAATAAAAATTTAATTTATATTTGATTAAGTTAAATATAATTAAAATTAACATTAATTTATATTTTACAAGGTTAACATTAATTAAAATTGTAGTATATGAAATATACCGATCGAAATTAATTGTCATTTATTGACAATTAACAGGTATTAATAGGTTAGATTGCCTTACTCTTTACAAAATATATGGGATTGATTATTGAGTTTGATTGCCTAAAAATATACTGCACTAATTAATAAGTTAGATTGTCTTACTCTTTACAAAATATACGATATTAATTATTTATTATTGGATTTGATTGCCTAAANATATACTGCACTAATGGTTAATCAATGGGGTTGCCTGTCATAGGCTCTATAAATATACAATTGATATCTAGGTTCAATCTTCCTCTTCTATCCTAATAAAATTTAGACCTTTTTATATCTTGAGTGTCAGAGTGTCTTCTGCACGTCAACAACTCATCAGAGTGGATGACATCCTTAAGAAGGATTTAAGATCAAAAGAGAACAAAGCAAAGAAGGACGACTGACCATTGAACCAATTCAACCCAAACAAAAATTAAATTTTAATTTATATATTTTTTTTTGTAATTCTACTTAAATTTTATTTTAATAATTTATAAAAATATATTTTTTAAATATTTGCGGGTATCTATGGATATCCACGGGTTTTAAAATATCTGCGGATTTTTTTTAGGCGGATATCCGGCGGGTAGCGGGTCGGGTTTCGGGTACAATTTTATTTGGCGGGTCGGGTTCGGGTATCATACTATCCGACCTGAACCCAACCTATTGTCATTCCTACCCTTTACATGGCCCTATTCCACGTGAGCTGCAGTCAGAAAAACTCACAGGGCTAAAGAGCCCCTTATTAAAAATGCTCACTGGGCAAAAATATCCTTAAAATTCTTATGGACAGAAAAAATGCAATTAATTTCTAATTTGTTGAAAATCTATGTGCTTTTCAAATAACTATATACAAATATTTTAGTTAGACTAAATAGATTTTATAAGAAGTTAAAATAAACTTGGTTGCTGACTTACATAGGAAAAGTATGCAGCAACATAGAACGTTGAAATTCTTGATTGATTAAACATATTTAATTTTTCATGACTGCTAAACATATTTTTAAAGTATATAAGATAGTTATCTAATTTTGTTGTGCAAAATATTTATGTATAATTTTCATATATATATATATATATATATATATATATATATATATATATATATATATATATATATATATATATATATATATATTTGTGTGTGTGTGTGTGTGTTTCGGTTATGGGATCCGAGATTAAAAACTTCAAGTTTTCCCCTATCCGATCTTCTAGCACACAGCCAAAGGTTTCCACTGAAGGACCGAACGGTGGTGACCTGGAAGGAAACATTCCGACGCTTAAGTCAACTAGGTCACAAGAAGATCAAAGTGAATGTAATCAAACCAAAAGTAATTTACGTGGCTGCTAATACTGTATTTATAGGCATTAGGCCCAATAATAGGCATTAACTACCTGTAAATATTGTATCTTTTGTTTCCTCTTACGTAATATTCACCCATTAAGGCCATTAATTATCTTTTAATACTACTTTCAATAATGCTTCACACCTTCAGCTCCAATCGACCAGTCTCTCACTACCTTTCATCCCAGACCTAGCTGATCGATCATTTCTTCATACTACATAAGCCCCCTCAAGCCCCGAGCAGTGCCACAAGCGAAGGGGTTTTATGGGCCCTAAAATCCGAACCGTTGCAATCATTCACTATCGAACCTGGCTAGTCGCGTCGATTAGATTCGAAAGGTTACGATCTTTTAACCACATGATTGATCTATCACGAAGGGCTAGGATTGCATCACCAATCAATCAAATCTGGTTGCCGAAGAGTCACCTTTTCTCCACCATTGGATCTCGTTCCAATGAACGATTGCGATGATCCCTGGAAACCGTCTTTTTTGGCTATAAATAGATGGAGGGTGCCCCCACATTCACGTCATTTTCTTTCCCAGAATTTACCTGCTGATCTTCCACTATCTTGAGGTGATGTCTTCTTCTTCTTGGTCGACCAATGAGTCTAGCAGTGAGGGTCGGGGGTATGCTGATGATGTGGTAGCTTCGGCATCGTTAGGGTTTTCGACATCGGGTTCTGCAGGTTCTCCCAATCGGCAAGAAGTCATCTATGAAGATATTGAGCTAAATGTTGACAATTCTCGTGTATGGTCTGAGCATCAGAAAAATGACTTGACAAATCCCCGCTCAACGCAGGAAGCCAGGAAAATGACTCTTGCCTAAAGCCGTTTAGGGGGAAGTCAGAGAAATGACTTCACAAATCCCCGTTCAACGCAGGAAGTCAGAAAAATGACTCCTGCCTCAAGCCGTTCGGGGGGGAGTCAGAAAAATGACTTCAAAAATCCTCGCTCCATGCAGGAAGTCAGAAAAATGACTCCTACCTCAAGCCGTTCGGGGGGAAGTCGGAAAAATGATTTAAGAAATCCCCACTCAATGTAGGAAGTCAGAAAAATGACTCCTACCTCAAGCCGTTTGGGGGGAAGTCAGAAAAATGAATTCAGAAATCCCCGCTCAACGCAGAAAGTTAGAAAAATGACTCCTGCCTCAAGCCGCTCGAGGGGAAATCAGAAAAATGACTTCAGAAATCCCTGCTCCACGCAAGAAGTCAAAAAAATGACTCTTATCTCAAGCCATTCGGGGGGAAGTCAGAAAAATGACTTCAGAAATTCCCTCTCAACTTAGGAAGTCAGAAAAATTACTCCTGCCTCAAGCCATTGGGAGGGAAGTCAGAAAAATGACTTCAGAAATCCCCGATCAACGTAGGATGTCAAAAACCTGACTCCTACCTCAAGTTGTTCATGGGAAGTCAGAAAAATGACTTCAGAAATTCTCGCTCAACGTAGGTAGTTAGAAAAATGACTCATGCTTCAAACCATTCGGGGGGAAGTCAGAAAAATGACTTCAGAAATCCCCGCTCCACGCAGGAAGTCAGAAAAATGACTCCTACCTCAAGTCGTTCGGGAGTAAGTCATAAAAATGACTTCAGAAATCCCCGCTCAACGCAGGAAGTCAGAAAAATGACTTCTGCCTTCAGTTCTTCAGGAAGAAGTCAGGAAAATGACTTCAGAAATTCTCGATCAACGGGAGGAAGTCTAGAAAATGAATTTAGAGAATCTCGATCGACGTAGGATATTAGGGAAATTCAGAGAGTTTGGAAAAGGATAGTTATTGATCATGGTGACAAGAATAAAGCGTGAGAAATGTTAATCGCGACGTAAAACAACAAAGCGCGATGAATATCGAAGAGTAATCAAGGCAGAAAAAATAAAACGAAAGAAACGCTAAGTTACAAAAGAAACCGATCGGTTCGGAAAATGCCACTCAAAAGCCGATTCAACACATACAATAGTAGTTCAATAGAGGTGTTCTTGACAAACAGAAATGTTAATATGATTACATTCTAGAGTGCGTATAGCGAGAAAATATAGACATGGAATTGATTCATGCAATATTATCCTGGTTGGTGGAAGGAGGGTTGGAAGTTTCTTCAGTAACGATCGGAATAGGGGAAGGAATGACTTCATCGGCGTTAATAGGAGTTGTCTCGTTACCGGTTGACACCTGAGTTGAGAGATCTATGAGTTGGACATCCACATAAACCTTCATAATATCAAACCCTTCATGCTCCAAGGGAGTGTTGAAGAAGTAATGACATTGGGCGATCCCCTGCTCAAAGCCACGTTGACGTTCTTCGCAGACTTCATCTCCTAGCGCTGAATTTTCAGTTGTCAGTTTATCCCGTTCGATTATAGCGGCATCTCTCTCTTTGACTAGTTCTTTATGTTGAGAGGAAGCTTTTTGCAGGTCTAGCTTCAAGGTGTCAACAAACCATTTGAGCAAAGTAACTTCATTTTGAGCTTCTGTAAGGGCGTTGGCAGCTTTAATCCGATCTTCTTCAGCAGCCTTTGTAGTCTCTTCAAGGTGGAGGGAGAGTGTAGTGTTCTCCTTTTTGGCCTCCTCCAGATCTTTTTGAGTTGTTTCCAATTCGGCCACCAACAAAGATTTGGTCGTCCCAGCAAAATAGTTCATACAAATACTGGATCGGTCTATAAGCTCATAAGCCATGTTCAAAGATTCACTGGGGGACATTTCTTTGAAAGGTTTTTTCTCCTCAACATTAAGATTGAATTGTAGACGATCGGTGACATGTACGTTCGGGTCTAGGGGGCCAGTTAGTAGAGGAGCCGTTAGTTTTCTTCTTTTCGAAGGAGAGGGAGTTTTTTCTTGAGAAGACTTCCTTTTAGCCTTACCCTTGGAAGCTTCAAGATCGATGGGCTTGGTGTCAGTGGATGGAGTTTGAGTGTCAGCAATTTTCAAGGTTGGATTCGCCGAGCAGGAGGGGGCGTGCTAGCGGGCACGGTCTTCTTCGTAGGAGAAGATGCACCTTCGCCGGTCTTGTCCAGGTTCCTTTTATGAGTCATCATGCGCAAACATGACTGATGTTTCTCCATCCCGCCAAAAAAGTCTACAATAATGAGGCAAATTTAGAAAATTTAATAACGACCGACCAACAAGGGGAAGATAAAGGAAAACTTATCAAACACTCTAGTACGTAGAGTGTCAGTCCCAAGTAAATCAATGATCTTGCGGGAGGAGGTCTGACAAGGTAGTTGAATCCATCTGGCTGACCACGTCCAATTCCTCTTTGGTCAGGTCTGATTTGGACCAAAAATTTATTCTTTTTGGATTCTCTGTCCAATAGAATGAGAATTTAGACCGACCATCCTCGAAATAAAACTTAGAATGAACAGGTTCTCGTATAGCCACTTTAAAAAAGTTTGATTTAAAATCTTTGTAGGAAGAGTTGAACGAGGTAAATAATTGTTTATCCTTCACGGGAACCAACGATATCCAAGACTTATTAGGGTGAGGAAGAACACAAAAGAAGTAGAGAAATGAGGTAGGGGGGGGCGTTAAGAGAAGACTTGTGTAGAGCACAACAAAAGCCTGTATAAATGCCCACCCGATGGGATGTAATTGAGCGGGACGAATGTTTAGATCCCTCAAGACACCCATTTGAAACTCGGAGAAAGGGAGTCGCACACCCAAGTCACGAAACAAAGTGACATATACATAGAAAAATTTAAATCGTATCCTTCCCGACCGTGACACGCCCGTTCATTGGAGCGACAAACAACCAAGGAAATATCTACAGCTTGGGGGGCTTATGTATTATGAAGAAATGACTGATCGGCCAGGTCTGGGATGAAAGGTAGTGAGAGACCGGTTGATTAGAGCTGAAGGTGTGAGGGAGTATTGAAAGTAGTATTAAAAGATAATTAATGACCTTAATGGGCGAATATTACGTAAGAGGAAACAGAAGATACAATATTTATAGGTAGTTAATGGAAATTATTGGGCCTAATGTCTATAAATATAGAATTAACAGCCAGGTAAATTACTTTCTTGAGCGTCAGAGTGTTTTCTTGCAGGTCACCATCGTTCGGTCCTTTAATGAAAACCTTTGGCGTGTGTGCTAAAAGATCGGGAAATCGGGAAAAACTTGAAGTATTTAATCTCGATCCCATAACCGAAACAATATATATATATATATATATATATATATATATATATATATATATATATATTTAAGGATATAATAATATTATGTAGTAAGTTACTTTTTAATGAACTTTTATCAAAACTAACAACAAATTATTTACAAGTGATTTATGTTGTATCATTTCTGAATATTCACTAAATTCATTACTATTAGAATGAATATTTAAAGATTATATGTTTTTTCTATATTAGTTGTTAATTATTAATTCAATTGTTTAACATGCATATAATTTATTTATTTCTCCTTTCTCTACTCTTATAAATTTTTTAATCACATACATATATATTTCAATTATTCTTTAGGTTGATTGATTCATATGTTTTACCATCATACATAGAAAGAAGTAAATAAAAAGTAATATAAAATGTTATCTTTAACTCAAAATTTTAAAATATAATTTTATTTATTTATTTTTTTTATATTATGTTTTAACATGAAACTTCTATCTTTATGCTTAAATTTTTATTTATGTTGATTTTTTTCTTTATAGGATTTAAAGAAATTAAAAAACTATTAAAATGTTATAAAAAAGTACATAATATATAAAAAAAATCAGTTATTTATCACAATATGAAAAAAAAAAATCCACTCCTTATTAATTAAGAAAGACATTATATCTTAAAATATTTATCTGATTTTTCTTATTAATTAAGAAAGTTATTTACATATTTTAAAATGTTTATTTGATTTTTTTTTTTACAAAAGTTAGCAATTAATAAAATGAAGTGTTATTTCATATATGAAATAGAGCTGTCAAAATGGGTCAAAACCGGCAGACCAATCCGACCCTCCAAGGGTTTGGGCTAGGATGGGTTTAAAAAAATTGTATTTTTTTTATACGGTCAGATTTAAACTCGAGTCATTTAAACCCGACTCATGCAGGTTGAATCCTTGGTGGACCATTTTGGCCCACCAATCCACCCATCTAATTTTATTTTGTTAAAATTTAATTTTAATTTTATAAAAAATATTTATTAGTTTTTTTTTCTTGAAAAAATTATTTAAGTTCCCTATTTTCAAAATTAATTAAACACCTATGTTGGAAGTGAAATTTGAGAATGAAATTTGTTTAGATTTGAATTATAGAAAGTTTGTAATTTTTTTATTAAAAAAATTGTAATTAAGTGAGCCAACCCCGTTTACCCACCAACCCGTGGTGGGACGGAGCATATTTGAATTTTCTAGTTCGCTAATAAATGAGCCGGGTTGGATAGACTCACTAAATGATCAATCCTTAGTGGACCGAGTCGACTCGGACCGAATTACCTGTTTTAACAGCTTTGACATAAAGATTGTTATATATGAATATAATATAAAAATATACATTTTATTTAATATATAAAAACTAAAAACAAGTATGAAGTATTATTATATATTTTATTTAATAAAGATATAAAAAATATTAATTTAAATATAACAAAATTATAACATATTAATCTATATAATAAAATAAATAATTTCATGGCACTTTGAGAGTAAGGGTTATTTTTCGACCTCCACTTAAGGAGGAGCTTTCTAAAGGAAGGTTTTTTCAAGACCGAGTCCATAGTCCATTGTTCAAGTTCACAAGTGTACTTATCCCATCCTTCCTTTCCTCTTCACAATAATATGTTCTTAATTACTCATTTTTCTCAACCCCAGCTGGAATCTTAAATAAAAGAAAGGAAATATAGAAAAAACACCAATGCGCTAATACTCAAACAAAGGTTTATTTCTCTATTCTACAAATTTCAACCATCATCACTCTCATTATACAAGAAATAAAGCATATCCACAACAATTACGTAATTGCATTGCATAAATGAATCGTTTTATGCATGGAGTTAGTTTCACCCTCACTCTTCAAGTCTCCATTCCTGGAAAGAACGATTCAGGACCTTTGTTCTTTCTACATACCTTAGTGAAGGAAACAACTTGTGCAATTTTCGCTCCTCAATTTGAAGTTGCTTTAGGTACCTTAGACGCAAAATCTCCACATGCCACTTATGGCAAATCTCACCATGATCTAGACTTTTGAGTTTTCCTCCATTTATATACAGCTTCCTCATTGACCCCGGTACCCTGCTAGGCTTTAACCACTCTGGAATTGCTGTTCCTGGAAAGCCTTCAAGGTCCAACTTCTCCAAACTTGATGGAAAAATAACCTGAATATCACTGTACTTTTCTCCAGACACACCCCATGATATTTTCAGACACTTAACTGCTGTCAAATCCTTCAGGCTTTCAAATTCCATCTCTTGTATCACAGCCTCACTTCCAATATGTACACTGAATCTCTGTAGTTTCTTCAGATTTGCAAGATCTGATATTCTGCATGGTGTCTTCAAAGAACTGCCTATTACAAACCCTTTGAGTACTTGGAGCTGAGTGAGCTTCTCAATCCCCCTTGGCATGCTGTCCAGCAAGTAACACTCAGATACATCCAAATGTGTGAGACTCTTCATTGATGCAATGTTTTCAGGAAGTGCTTCCAAACTGTGGCATGCTTTGAGGTCAAGGATTTCTAAGTTCTCAAGTTGTGCAATGGAGGGTGGCAACTCGGGTATTCTTGATATCCCTCGCAGACTAAGATACTTCAATTGCTTATCACCCCTCAACTCCTTCAGAAATTCTTCACTCGCCACTTCAATGTGATGTGAAGGTGAATCTTGCCAGCGACCAAGTTGAAGCACTTCTAAACTCTTCACTTTAGCCAACCATTCAGGCTCAAAACTCAGATAGCTCGCCCCAACATTGAATATACTTTTCCAATGGTTAGGTTTTAAATTATCCTTATCATCACCTAGTACGACTTTGCGTTGCTTTAACCAAGCTCGTTGATTCCAGAATTCTTTGAAAGACAATCCAAGATGTTGTAACGTTTTTTCTGAATCTAATGTCAACAACTCACCACGGATGCGAGGATTGACTTTGAATTTTTTCACAACGGGATTCAAGCCATTACCATGAGCTACAATCATTTGACAATTCAGAAGCTCATCAACCACTCCCTCACCTACTTCCTCTGCTGTTTTCTCTCCTGAATTTCTCACAAAACCCTCTCCAATCCACCAGTAAATTGTGTGCCTTTTGTTTATGACAGCATCTTCAGGGAAAACTAGGAGAGACAACAAGCAAGGTTTTAGATGTCCTTCAAGTTTTTCAAAACTGACCTCAATGTTCTGATTCAAGTTTTCTTCATGCAACTCATCCTTGTGTTGGCTTGAAGAGGGAGGTGAGTGCAACTTTCCAGTCTTGTGATCCTGATATCTTGTTACTTTTGGTGAGACAGATGCTTGTGTTCCTCCTTGACTAGGGCAACCCTTTGGCAGCAACTTCTCAGTTGAGTCCTTGATTCTTTGGGAGATAGTTTCCATGTCAGTCTCAAACTTCTCTTTCTCTATGTTACCTATGGTGCGGAGATGGCGATCTAGGAGTGCTAATGTGTCAAGGAGTTCATCTTCATTCCACTTCACTGCCATGAACAAATCCTTGATTTGGTCTAGTTGGGAAGTCAACTTTTCCAACTTGTCATCACATGATTTGTCCAGTGTCTTGGTGGTCCTTGTCATCCTCAGACGCTTCAGCACAAAAGGAATGGCTTTCTTAGGGTTTGTTCGAAAAGACATTTTTCAGCAATGAAACAAGGAGCACAGTGTTGGCAGATTTTGTGACTTCAAGTTGATGTTTTGTGTGTCAAAATGACCGTGGGTGCTACAAATGTATTTGATACCAAACAAGACAAAGAGACAAAAGAGAGAACATTGGGAAATGTTATAATGTAAGAGAGACACTGAAAAGTGATCAATGAAGTGTTTATAGTAAACGAGTTTTCACAAAGTGTTGGAAGTGAATGAGCATTGTTGTATATGTAGAAAGAAAAGAAAAAAGAACTCACAGGTCAGGTTTGAGTAACTATGTGATCACATAATAAACTTTGTATACTTTGCAAGGAAGGAATCAATAAACCAGAGCTTCACGTTATTCTCTATATATGGTTCCATTATTTGATGCAAAAGTTAGGTCATATATATATGCAAAGTAAATTCTCTTGATCTAATGGTAAGAATTTGAGAGGCTAGAGTTAATAATAACTGGATATTGAATAGTGAATTTCTGAAGTAGGGATGGTATGAATTGGGGCATTTTTCTGCTTTAGAAAATGGTTGGAATGGAAGGGGACTATATTTAGTTTAATTTGTTTAAATTTGAAATTAAATTACATCTATGTCAAGCAAAGGATCCAATAATAAAAGTTTTTCATTATTCTTGTCTTCCATTCGAAACCTGTCGTTTCTTTAACAAGTGAATTCTATTTCTTTGCAATTTGATCAGAATCTTCTTTTCAATTTGTTCATTTTGTAAGAAGAAAAGAAAATAAGAAAATATTATTTTATAATTAAGATAAACTTAATTCATGCTAGTAATTAATAATGAATAATGGAATAGTAATATCTAGAAGTTTTTTTTATTAGTTTACACAAAAACTCCCTTTTAACTTTTATAAAAATTATTTTCAATTTATTAAAATTTTGATATTTTTGTTTTCTCTGTTATTGAAAAAAAAAATTATAACAAGAAGTCTAAGTAACTCAATAACAACGCAAAGTATTGGCAGATTTTTCTATTTGATAATTCCAAGATGAGGGACATAACATATGTATGTTCATGTGTACTTCCATTCGAATCAAGTTTCAAATTTTGTACAAAATCATTTAAATTGATTTGAACTTTTAGGATAACGATATTTAGACAATATTTTTTTGATAACATTTAAATATTGATTACGTATCAATTTATGATTGGTAAAAAATTACTCTATAGTCAATAATAATAATCATAAATATTATTGTGGAGTAATTTTTGATCAATCACGTATTAACACCTAATGTCAAAAAATATGGTCTAAATATCATTATCCTTTATTTTATCCCATTTGAAACAAATCCATTACTTTTGTTAACGACTACTATTGGATACGATTTTAATTTCAACCAATTCAAATCACACCAATCATGTGGATATTTTTATTACTCATTTAATTATAATTCATCACGATAGAAAAAGCGTGTCATGAAAGAGCATTCCTTTACGACAATTTTACCCTTTTAGTTGATCACGTTATCATAAAAAATTTAATTCAAATCATGATGAGAAGACAACTGTTATGATGGTTAAGAGTGCTATCACCGTCGTTAAATAAATACATTATATCAAAATAATTAAAATTTAAAATTAAACTATCACGCCCTTTATTTAACCATTGTAATATTTCGATATGAAATTTAAATAATTTGAGTTTGGCATGTATATATTAAAGTTGTCTTTTTCATAAACGTTGTAAAAATAGCATATATCATCATGGTTTTTCCATCACCGTCGTGGAAGTTGAGTTTTTTTTTTTTTTTTTTTTAAAAAAAATAACTTGTTTATATTTTTATTTTACCCAAAGCTTATCAAAAGTTTAACAAATGCAACTGGTCCAAACAAGTATAATAATTACCTAATCTTTCAACAAAGTTCTTAAACATTTAAAACTATTAAACCAAATCTATTTATCAATTTCTAAAGTCTTATATCTAGAAAGAAAATACTTTGTCCTAGTGCTTTGAAATCTATTAGTTATTTGTCAATAAAATTCTCTAAAAGTAAAGTTAAAATTATTCTATATGAAAATGAATTAGGAGATATGTTTAAATGGGATATATATCATATTACTTCATCCTAACTGGCTTCCACAATAGTTTTTATCCATTACATAATATATTAGTCACACTAAAAGCTACGAGTTTGTTTATTGTATTACAACATAGTTAAACTCGTTAGATAAATTATATGATAATACATAGTAAATAAATGATATATTATTATAAATACCTTGAAGAGCTTTTATGTGACCTGTTGTGACACTTGATCTACCATTGATTATGCTTTGAGCATTAAAAGCATTAAATATTATAACATTTAATTTTAGAAAAATTACATTCTATGTTCAAGGTCAATGAATTAATAGGCTTTTCTTAAAATAGACTTACGTATTTATTATATTTTTATGATGCTTTTTATGACGTACATGAGCAAAACCATGTAGCGGTATGATTTAATACTGATATAACTAGTAACATGCCAATTACTACTGTGTTGAAAATTAGTTAAAAACATATTTAAAAGGCTAAAATATAACTTATTAAATAAGGATAGACTTACTTAGCTATGTGGAGCAATGTAAATTTGTTTATTTATGTTGCGAACTCCCACATAGGCTAATTTATATTATATATGTGGGTGCAAATCTCACCTTACAAGCTGGTTTTGTGGGACTTAAGTTAGACTTAAACTTCACTTCTTAACATGGTATCAGAGTTATGGGTTAGAGTCTATCCTAGCGAGGTTTGTGTTTGTTGGGCATATCATTCCACCCGTTATCGACCCACTATCAGACCACCCATTAATGTCTAGTTCCATGCACAAGATGTATATACCTCGACGTGAGGGAGGTGTGTTGGAAAGTCTCACATCGACTAGCTATTGGGTGCAAGACAAAAACCACAATAGAGTGAGGAGACAACAATGCCTTAGTGGTATAAAGAGGACGATGACAAACGAAGTAGTGAATAAACAATGAAGAAAGGGTGGTGGTGTAGTTTGCTTTAATGGCAAGAAGACGAGAGAAGAATTGTGCATGCATGGGGAAGTGAAAAGGTAAACCCTTTTAACCCTCATCAGCTATATCACGACAGTTAAGTAACTAAACTGTCATTATTTTGTTATTTCCACGATGGTTTTATATGTCTAGCCATAGTGATTTTTTAAACTTACATGATAATTTCTAAGAAAACCGTTATGATTTGATTATTTTTCAAAATTTTAAGTTTGCTATATTTATAAACATGCCACCACATTTTCATTTCACTACTTTAGTGCGATAAATATAGTAATCAATGTCATTGAAGAAACTTTTAGCACTAGTGATTTTACTATTCGATAATTTATGTAAAAAAGTTATTATAAAATGTCTTGTTTCTAAAGTAATTATATATTTTTTTATAATCATGACATAATTATATATAAACTTCAAGATTAAATTATGTATTTTTTTTCAAAACATTTGGTTGCATTGCTCATGCTTACATTCCATATCATAATAAAAGAAAAGTAGATAATAAAAGTCAGAAGTGTGTTTTATTGGGGGTAAGTGATGAATCAAAAGCTTATAAATTGTTTAATCATGTTACAAAAAAGGTTAGAGTGAGTAAGGATGTTGTATTTGAAGAAGAGAAAAACTAGAATTGGTAAGATGACCCTGAGAAAAATATGAAAGAAGCTCTTGGCTAGGAAGACTAAACCACTAGAGTAGATGAACATTTTGGAACATAAGCCTACTTCACAAGAAGTTACAAGCAATGATGATGCAGATCCAAACATATCAGAATCAACCTCTGAACATGTTGATACTTCAATGGTAAGGAGGGCAACCATAATTTGAAGACCTCCTAATTGGTTGACTAACTGAATCTGTAGATCCCCGGTGCTTTGAAGATGTTGAGATTTTTTATAAGGGAAGCATTGGTTTAGTTAACCTTAATCTCACAATGCTTTAATTACTATGGGTTTTGATGATGACAACACATTATTAATAACACTCATGTTTTGTTATGTGTTACATGTTCTATGCTTTAGTGTGAACATTGTCTTATTGAACATGTATGTGTTGTTTCTGATATAGTATGCATATTCACTAATCTTATTCTTTATACATCACTTGTGATTGCATTACATATGTTTATGAAAAGGAAAACCACATGCACTTTGATGAACTCACAATGTGTGGCAAATCTGCAAGTTTTAAGTCGACTTTATTATGAAGCAAGCCGATTAAAACTCGTGACTTCGCACAAATTTTCAAAAGCACTGTTGTGAGAGATTTTGCATTGAAAAGATTTTCAAATTGTGCTGAAGTGCCTAAGTCGACTACATGCATAGTGGATCCGACTTAGTTAGTTGTTTGATTTGAAATTTTGTTATGCTTGTATGCAGTAATGACTGCATTTCAAAAGTTAGTTAAAACATTTATGTTAGTCAACTGTATTCAATGGAAAATCAATTTAGTTGTTGTTGACTGCTACTATTTGACTTATCTGTTATAATTGTCTAAGGACAGTCGACTTTATTAGTAGCCTAGTCAACTACAGGAGCGTCTGATTTATAGAAAACTATAAATAAACATGCCTCGATTGATCACAGAGACTTTGGTCATTCTAACACTTTCATTTGTGATTTACAAATTGTGATCTCTGAGAATTTGCTCCAAGAATTCATCAAGAAGACCGTGGTGATCTATCTTTGAAGAGATTCTTTGAAGGAGAAAGATTTATGTGCTTACTGGCTTATCACATCCTGCACATTGTGGTGCACGTCTACTGATCAAGATTTCTCTCAATCTTTGTAAAGATTGTGGTTGTTATCCTATTGGGATAGAAGGGGGTTGACTCGTGGAGTCTGTACACTTTGAGGATTGTTCAAAGTGGGTTGAAGATTGTAGAAGAGGGGATATCTTGTTGCAGATCTTGTTGTGTGTATTTCCTATATTTTGGAAGGGTTAGAGAGGTTTTTTATATTTTTGACGTAGAGGTCTCTACAAAATCCTTGTTGTAAAAACCTTGACCATTATAGTGCATTTGCTTCCAGATTGTGGAAGGACATTGGATGTAGGCATTGAGGTCGAACCAGTATAAAAACATTACAACTTTGTATTTTCTGTTGCACTTAGAATTTTCATTCCTTATGATTCAAGAAACTTTGTAAAGGTTGATACTTTGCGAAAATTTTTTTGAAAAGACTCTGATTTTAAAACCTCACTAATTCACCTCTCTCCTCTTGGTGTTGAAACGAAACCTACTTGTTTTCCAACAGAATAAGCATGGATGAGTCAATAGTGGAAAGAAGCAATGAAGGCTAAAAAGGAGTCCATCGAGAAAAAAATACATGGCAGCTTGTAGATCCACCAGCAGAATTTACACCCGCAAGTCTTAAATGGGTTTGCAAGACCAAATTTAATGAAAATGGTCATGTAGGAAAACGTAAAGCCAGATTGGTGGCCAATGGTTATGCTTAAAAGTATGGAATATATTATACAAAAGTGTTTGCACCTGTAGCTAAACTTGATACATTGAGAGTTTTGATAGCACTAGCTGCACAAAATTCATGGGATATATTTCATTCGTATGTAAAGAATCCCTTCTTGCATGGTGATCTTCAAGAAGTGGTATATGTTCAACAGCCAACAAGTTTCGTTAAAAGGTTTGAGAAACTCAAGTTTACCAGTTGTAGAAAGCTTTATATGGACTTAAGTAGGCCTCACAAGCTTGTTATAGAAAAATTGAAAGGCTACTTTGCCAAAGAAAAGTTTAATCGATGTTCTAGTGAACACACCTTGTTCACCAAACAAGTTCAGGGTAATGTTGATGGATCAGCAAGTGTACCAAATCGTACAAGTAATATAAAATGGTAAGACCAAGTATCGTGTCCCAAGAGACTCTCGGCACTGGAGAGTCGTGTGATAACTCGATTAATTAAGACTTAAAGAAAACGAGATCATTGGTTTCAAATGCAAAGACAAAAATTAAATATGAATGCAGTTTGATCAATAGTAGAGTAGCACAGTAATGAACGAATGTTGTTTTCAATATGAGACGGGTATGTTGTTGGGGTTAGATGTCACCAAGTTCACTCTCATGTATAAAAGAATTCTTCTTTATGCATTAATATTAACGTCACTCACTAAATCACTTAAACTCGATCCCTCGGCGAAAAAAGATTGTCCTTAATTACCAGTTCATACAATTCCTAGCATTCCTAGAAATTAATTGTGAAGATCAAGAGCTTAAGGCGACCAAGACTCATACCCCCATCCCTGAGAAATATTACTCTTGGGAGTAATTCAACAAGAACCTAAATATTAAGAAACCTCCGAACACTTATGCAATTCATACATCTTGCTATGAATGAGTTAAATAAAGCAAGTGTTGTAACAAATGAATTACTCTAACAATTAATGAAAAAGCATATATTATTAAGAATCAATTCAAATACATGAGATTTCACAAGGCTATATCATCTCCTAACAACAAATAGAAGCTAGTTCACCATAGTCATGGTGAAACTAGATGAACAATGCAGAAGAATGAGATAGAAAAACCCTAAAAATTGGAGATGGAAGTTCCCGCATCCAAATCTGCCTCCAGAGAGTGAAAAAGTGTGTTGTTGCGCTCCTCCTGCCAAAGATACAAAACCTAGGATGTCTGGGTCCTTTAAATAGAGTGAAAACTGAACAAAAATGAAGCCCATGACCATGTCGTTGGTGCTCTATGCCCCACATAGGGCGCTCATGTGGTGTGCGGCACTTCTCTGCCGCTTAACGCCTCAATCAGGCTAGCAAGCGAAATTCTTTAGGGAAAAGTGGCGCTAAGTGGTGGGCGCCACTCTATTGGCGTAGAGGGCCCCTCAAAGGGCGCCCAAGCTTCGAGCTTTCCTCCCTTCTGGCGCTTTTCCAGGCCTTTCTAAGCTCCGTCTCCTTGGTACTTCAGTTCTGCTTTCCATATTACCTCATTTCCTACCAAAACAAGGGAAATTAGTCATAAAATCATCAAATATTAGTGCAGAAAGGGCTTTCCGTATTTGAACCGACGTCTTTAAGCGTGACGTTAATGGGACGTCAGATTCTGCAGGTCCGACGTAGCTATAGACGTAGGTTCACTGACATGACAGACGTCTATAAAGACGTCAAACATGGCACTAACTGACGTCTAAGGGTTGTTATAGACGCATACATGACACTACCCAACGTCTAAGGGCACTATAAAGACGTCAAACGTGGCACGAACCGATGTCCAAGGCTACTATAGACGTCAAACATGACATTAACCGACGTCTACGAAGTGTTCGTTGTGTTTTAGTGCAATTCTCCTCATGTCTTTGGGTAGCGTAGTAGCACCTCCTTCCTTTACTAGTTTCTTCGTAAGAAAAAATTATGTCTTTTGCATCTCTTATGATATTTCAACCCAAAGACGAACCTGGATCGTTTCCTAGGTCTATTCCAACCGCCAATAAAAAAGAATATGGTGGGTGTCACAATATTCTTTTTCTTTGGCGGTGGGAATGGAACTAGGTAAGGACCCAGGTTCGGCTTCAGGTTGAAATGCCACAAGAGATCCAAAAAAACGCAATGTTTTCTTACAAGGAAACTAGCAAAGGGAGAAGGTACACTACGCTACCCAAAGACACAAGAAAAACTGCACAAAAACAACGAAAACTAATTTTAATCGATTCAAATGAAACATAATACATCAAAGATTACTTTAATCGGATTAAAAGCAAATTTAAACAGTTCAAAGAGATCAAATGCACCTGAAAATGCAATGCAGCGGAGAGAAAAGGCGAAGGAAGACGATGAAGTGAGCGAAATTGTTGGTTTGCAATCATTGATTTAACAATAAATGAGACATCAGTCGCCTAGGAGATCGATGTCTATAATGGAATATATGTCAGGCACCTCACGAATACGACGTCCATTCGATTTAAAAAATAATATTTGTGGTATATATAGACGTCGGATGTAGTGGGGACCGACGTCTATAATCAAATATAAACGTCGGGGTGACGCTATCAAATTTCTAGATGGCAGAAAAAAATAACTTTTCACTTACTAGTAAGACTATAGACGTCGGTTTGGAGGGGCACTAACATCTACATGGCATAAAGAAATGACTTTTCACCCACCTGTCAGACATATAGACGTCAGTTAGGGGAGCCCCGACGTCTATATGGCAGAAATTAATGGCTATCCATCTACATGTCAAACATATAGCGTTAGTTAGGAGGGGCACCGACGTCTATATGACGGTAATGGTTATTCACCTTGTCAGACATATAGACGTCAATTAGGATATCCTTGACTTCTAAAACACTATAGACATCGGGTCACCTCCTAACCAGTGTCTATATAGCCAACTTATTTACAAAAATGCCACCAGTCATCAATATACGTCGTGCTTACCCCTAACCGATGTCTAAGGGGTGACGTTAAACAGTGTTTTTGTACTAGTGAAATTCAACCTCAAATCTCTTATTCACACAACTTAATAGAAAAACATTATTCCAAGCAATTTCTAAGCAAAAAAAAGGTACATTTAGTATCAAAATTACATCACAGATAACAGTATTTTCAACCGTTATCATGTAATATTTTAATAATCAGTCTTTATGTTAATGATTTGCTCTTTACTGGAAATAGTAAACATGTGTGAAGAGTTTAAAAGTTCAATGAAGCTAGAATTTGATATGATTGGTCTTATCAAAATGAAACATTTTCTTGGAATAGAAGTCATACAAAGCAAGCTAGGAATTTTCATTTGTCAAAGAAGATATGAATGGAAGATATTGGCTCGATTCAACATGACAGCTGATAGCAATCTAGTAAGAAATCCTATTGTACCAAGACAACATTGTCTAGATATAAGGAAGGGGTACCAATCGATGCTACAAAGTTTAAACAAGCAATTGGTAGTCTTATGTATCTCACAATCACTTGACCTGATTTGATTTATTAGGTAAGTTTAATCAGCAGATACATGGAAAACCCAAAGGAATCACATTGGACTGTAGTAAAATGGATCCTAACATATCTTAAAGGCACAATTGAGTATGGAATCTTTTATCAACAGAGTGGAAGAAGTAGTCTTATTTCCTACCGTGACAGTAATTATGTAGGTGACTCAGATGATAAAAGAAGTACTTTTGGTTCAACTTTTTTAATAGGTATAGGAGCTGTCTCTTGGGCCTCAAAGAAACAACCTGTGGTGAGCCTATCTACAACTGAAGTTGAGAACATTGCACTATCATTTTGTGCATGTCAATGTATTTGGCTTTACAGAATTTTAGAACATCTCGATTCAAAAGAAAAAGGTGCAACATGAATCCTATGTGAAAACTATACTATTCAGTTGTCAAAAAATCGTCTTTCATGGAAGGAGCAAACACATTGCAATAAGATTTCATTTCCTTGGAGATTTGGTTAAAGACCAAGTTGTTTGTCTTAGTTATTGTTGCTTTGAAGAACAATTGACTAATATAATGACCAAAGTATTTAAGTTTGAACAATTTTAGAGTCTACATCGCATGCTTGGAGTTGTGGCATTAAGTGAACGAAGTTAAATGTAAGAACTGCATATTGATTAAGGGAGGGAATGTTAATTACTTTTCGGTTTTTAAGGTTTTAAAATAAATCTTCTATTTATTAGGGAGAATTAGTCATTTTGTAATTTTATTTCTAGATAGGTGTCACTTTTATTTTTTAAATTTAATTTTAAAATTAAATTTTAAAATTATTAAAATACTCTTGGATTTAAAGCATGTTTTTTTTAATAGAGATTTTTTTTGTAACCTAAAACTTGGTACACTTTATTAAAATGTACCAACTAAAAAAAAAACCTTATGTAAATTAGCAAACCATATATATATATTAATAATAAAAATATTAATCATAACATTATACCTAAAATATTTTTGACATGGATAATTCTAAAGGTTATTTTTGACATCACACCAAAACATTAAGTTATACTAAGAATAAGCATTTGGTTAAACTACACATTTGGTTAAATTTATGAAAATTGATAAACTTAATGATATAATATGAGACAAGACATAAACAATACATTCTTAATGTAATTTAGTTGCAAGAAGTACAGCCAAACATATATGTATATATATAGGTATAAAATTCTCAATCTCAAATTATGAAGACACTACATATAGACATTAATTAATCTTCTGAGAGTTCTTATTTGCAGTGCCTTTGATCTTTAAGTTCCGATAATTTTAGTTAAATGTCTTGGTAATCTATTTTTCAAATATAATTATATGATCAGAATATTTCTAGGTTGCTCATGGGATCAATTTCTTTATATTGGTCTCTTGATCCTTTAAACAGCATGATTGGTTACACTTTACATATATTAGGTTTTAGGTTGGTCTCCAAAAATTCATATTTTAATTTATAATTCTAAAATCAATTTCTTACAAATTCTTATATATTCATTTTTAATAATATGTAATATTTCATTTTATTTTTTTATTGTAACAAACATACTCTCAACTTAAATGCTTCTTCATACATCCCAAATGTTTGCTTTTTATTTTACTTTATGGATTGGCTAATCCAAAAGCTATTAATTTGACATTTAACATTCCAAAGGAGTGCAGAAACTTAATGTCATAATTAGTGATCTTAACAGTTTTGCCTGATTTGGTTATCGTGAATTCATGCTTTTTCAGCAACACACTCCTTTCCTTATCATAAAGCATAATCAGTTCTCAAAGAGCATTATACATAAGAAACTTCACCAACTTTCCATGCTCCCTAAGAAAAAATTAATCTCTGGTTAACAGTTTTAAAATACTGCTTGAACTTATGCATGGACAAAAGTTTCATCAACTTCCCAAATGCAAAACACAGGTTCATTCCCCTTTTGGATATCACAATCTTGGCCAGTTTTTAATATGAAAAGGTTCTAGCCAACATTCTTCATGATCCAAAATATTAAAAGTTTTCTATTTTCCCATATCAAACATCAGAACTGTGCTACAGAAAGTGAAAAAAGCCAAAGCTATGTTTATATGTAATTCTAAACCGTGTATTTTATAGTACATGCAAGAGAAAATGCATGCGAAGTATTGATATATCAGTCTCCACTCACTCCAACCACACAATGTCAACTCAATCAAGCTGCTATCACTAAAGAGTTACTCATGTCATAGTAAACAATACCATAAAAACAAATCACTTGCCTTATACTTAATTTATAGAATATGCACTTAGACTAAATACAGGGAAAGATGTAAAGACAAGGTCAAACCAATCAAGTTGCTACTGTGCCATTACTAATATGAGGCATTGCTTCATGATTTGCATTCAAGACCAAACTCCTGCTAATCTGTTGTTGAGGAATAACAAGACCAGGGGATTTTAAGGAGTCATAAGTTTATTCCTGAGTTCATTTCTCTTCTGATCAACACATCCAGAGCTGATCAAAGAGGTTATCCAGATATCGTCTGATTTTACCGGCTCATCATCATCATTCCTGTGCCAACTCCAGAAAGCATGGGTAGAGTTTACAATCTTTAGCTCGCCGTGACCAAAACTGGCTTCACGGAATTCTGACCATATTGGCTGTGGATTTATATATCTGTCAACAAACAATAAGGTGATGTGACGACAAAAATCGTAAGAATGACAGAAGATATATACAAGCAGCATGCATGTTGTGTTGTGACAAATTGAGTTTGCATAGATTTTTTGGGATAACAAATGGTTAAGAGAAAGATATATTTGGTTTATGCAGAATCAAACTTACCTATGAGCTAAGCCTTCTTTGTTTCCTCCATCACCAATGGTTATATGGACTGAACCACAAGGGTCAACTCTTCCATTGTATACACGTTTCTGCCAACAAGACAAAGCACAGTTTTAAATCCTAATACAATCAAACTTAAAAGAAACAAAACCCTGTAGGCATACCGAGCGTTCATATGCATGCACATGACCAGCAAGAACTAAATCGACGCTAGCAGCATTAAGTAATGGCTCCATAGCTGCCATCATATCAGCACCTTCACCTTGATGAGCAGTGTTGCTATTATACCACGGCACATGAAATAACACAAGCAACCAAGGTGTCCTTTTCCTGTCCACCTTTGAAAGATTTTCCTACAGATTATTGACAAGAACATTAGGTCTGTGTACATAAACATATTTCAGCAAGACAGGTTAGGATTCAAGTAAAAAGGTAAAATCTCTGGAAATGTTTATTATAATATTATGTTACAAGAATATCAGCATAACACCAAAAATGACTTTATCGTCTAAATCTTTCCTTCTCTTCATACATATACATTGAAATGTTCAACTATGCATAATGGAGGATATTTAAATTCACAATACTTAAGATCTCCATTATCTGAGTTAAAGACATGACCCCAATGTTGGTTTTATGAAGCCTTATCATTTTTAAGTAGGTTGTTTTGCCAAAGCTATGTGAAAATACAATGCATGCCTCTGATACCACGTATTTTTAACATCAGTGTGCTCTACATTAGGCTTCATGCTTGAGTGTAAGCAGTAAAAAATGAAATCGAGGAAGGAAGAAGCAATTTTGTTTTTAATCATAATTCCGTTGAGAGATTTCAAGGCAACAGGATGGAAGAAATACAGATGCCAGTCATTGCTTTTTAAATTAATATTTAGTCTTGTGACTGATGACAAGACAACAATTAAACCTTATCTCAGTTAATGGAATTGGCTATATGGATCAATTGACTTCATTTGGAAAATCTATAACAAGATAACTAAAGAACAATAAAAACAAGGACATTGTGACAGTTGAAAAGTAATATAACATATTAAGGCATGAAGAGTACAGGAACCAAAAGCAATCTTGTCCAAGGCATTATTAATGACATATTCTCATTGGAAAAAAAAATATGAAAACTAACAGTCTAAAATTCCAAAGCAAGAATTCTTCTACATGGCCATGATGAATCATGAGTTAAATATCCCAAGAGTCCAAGACTGTCACAGATCAAATTTAGTTTTCCCCTGTGGATGTGATACATGCCATTCCTAATAATAAAAAATCATACTGTGCTTCTAACCATTTCTCAGAATGCTTTCCATTAAAAGTAGACTAAAACCAAAAACTAGAAAATGAAAACCTAGCACAGAAGAAGCTTTTGTTTTCCACATTTATTCTCTCCAAGCACTTACAGTTAATGGTGGCAATAGATAAAGCAACACTTGTCAGAATATAGTAACTACTAATCAGTCAGAGAAACCAACAAACCTTAAGCCATCTATATTGTTCAGAGTATTCATCATAATCTGCATAGGACCCAAGCATGATAATGTGAGCACCTGCAACTTCAAATGAATAAAAGAGATTTGAATTTGATCCGCTTTCCTTAAATGGCATTTTCCATCTGGAATTATAGGACACAAACCCATCCTTTAACAAAGGTATGCTCTCTACTTCATGGTTCCCTTGTGTTACCATCCATGGTCTTGCACTAGCAAGTGGCTGCACTAGCCTACCAAAGGAGTCCCATCGATGCTGGATGTAATCAGCATATGCTAGGTCTCCTGGAAGTAGGTGAACATTATACTTACATTGGTCAATGTGATCCAATGTTGATTTAGTCCATTCAGTTTGACCCAAATCCCCAGCCACAGCAAAAGTGATTGGAAGTTGAGCTGGAGGAGTTCTGAGCTGGAACTCGGGACCTTGTCCACCACATCGATAATAGTACACAGAATCATGTTCTAAAGGACCAATAACGGCATGGTGTATCTTTCCTGAGTTATAGAACACATAACTGTACGAGGTGGTCTCTCCTTCAGCTACAGAGCCATATTTCCCTGGCAGTGTTCCATATTCTACAATTGAAGGTGCAGAATTATCATCAGTAATCCAAGTAACTCTCATGTGCTGATCTCCTGCTAAAGAAATGTGTACCTGGAATATAAACTTTGATAATAAGAATCTGAATCAACTGATACTAATTGAGTAGTTCAACAATTAGCATAGAATTCACTAAAATAAAGGAGTGCAGTTTAAATTCAAATAAGAAGCATTCAATGAAAGCGTTTTGCAGAGTACAAGCATTACAACAAACAAACGATCACTACAAACAGACATCATATAATGATTTCTCACCACTTAAGACACCCTGTTTTAATGAAGAGTATAATCTCAAACATATTGAGGGTGCAAATTGAATACCATCCATATTGCAGTGCCAACCTCCCAAAGAAATTTTCATCATAACATAATCAAGATCAAATATGACTCCAATCACAAAATGTTGCTAATCAATTAGTCTAATGTCATAGACCTCAACCAAGGAGTCACAAATCAAAGTAGTGGTGCTCCACTGAATTTCACTTCAAACTCTCCATATATCACAATTTCTATTACATAAAATCCCTAAGGGAAAAAAATATCAAAGAAAGCATTACAGTAGCGGGGCTGAAACCGTATAAGAAAAAAGAATTGCGCTCAAAAAGGACGAACTTTGAAATACCTCACTCATTTATGTAATTCACAAAGTAAAGGGAAATCATTCTATATTAAGAGACACCAGAAACATAAACACTTAGGGTCCGTTTTTATGAGATTAAAAACTATTTTCTACAACTACTTCAAACTACTCACCAATTAATCTCTCATCAAAATACTATTATGTTTTGAAAATTCTATCCAAAACAAGCGGTCTAAAATTCTAAAAACACGAATACTTAGATGTTTTCTCTCATTCTTCTCTTATTTTCGTCTTATTCAACCTATCTCCCAATTCTACACAGCCATGTGCCACCACTCTGCACCAACTTTCCGGACAACCTTTTCGTCCGCTAAACATTGTACTGGTATAGATTATCCATTAGATTATCCAAAAATCAGGTTAGGTCACTGGAGTCTCTCATTCCAACTAATTTTATTACATCTACAAAACTTAAAACCGAGATCATACTTAAAAGGCACAAGTCCATTCCACCCAGTTTTAAGTGTGATCTTCTTGGTTGAACATTGTTTACTTGCATGTTCAAAGTTAATAACAGTTTTGAAATAAAAATGAAATACACCCATGTTAATCTTTCTTTTTCTTTCCTTACAAAAACCCAGATACTGAACCAAAAGCACAAGAAAACAAAGAATGGAAAAGAGTAGCATTGATAAACTATAAGTAAAAGGGTATATAAAAAAAGTGATTTAATTGAAGAATACAGAGTGATGAAGAGTGTGACCTGTTGAGGGTAAGAGGAGGGTTGAGAATGCCATGGAAGATGCAAAGCTTTTCGAGGCGGAGGTCGAATGTAATCAGCCGCAACAGTTGCAGACCGAATTAGTAAAACCGTTAGGAGTAGTTTCAGTTCCATTTGTGTGTCAACACAAACCTCTGCCAATAACGTTGGATCAGCACGATGACAATGTACTTCTGGAATCTATCATCACTGTTCACCACGCCGGGATTCAGGTCCGTGGATTTTGGCAATAGTGCACCACTTTTTGTTGTCACTGTGTGAGTGTGACTAATTAGTTTATAATATTCACTCAAGCAACTTTTTGTTTCGTTCAATATAGTCTGAACTTTTCTTTAAATCAACCACCGGTTTATGATTTATTAATGATACCAAGTTTTATTTTTGAGGAATGATAGATATACATATTTATATTCATTTATATATATATATATTATAAAAATAAAATAGTTATAAAAAATAAATTTTTATATTTTTAAAAAAGAAAAGAAATAAAAATAGTGTCAAATTAATATAAAAAATTATGTGTATTAATTTTTTCTAATATTTGTAAATAAAATACCTGTTACAGAGTTAATATCGTACAGCAAAAAATCGTTTTGTAGATAAAATACCTGGTGCAGAGTTAGTATCGTACAGCAAAAATTCGTTCTGTCGTTATTTATTTATGACATTCAAATTCATAGTAATATTAATGATTTTTAGAGAAATTATTTTTATAATTTAGTATGAAATATTCTTGAAGTCAAATTTAGATAAATTATATATATATATATATATATATATATATATATATATATATAACTTAATTTTTATAAGTAGCGTTTCATACTGATTTCTTTTTAAAAAACAGTTCTTTATTTATATATAATTTAACTTTCGTTTATGAGAAAATTATTGAATTTCTCATTCTTATTTTACACGTGTATATTGTAATATTTCATTAGTAGAATAAAATTAAAAAAATAAAAACATTATGGTAAAATATTTTTTTTTTTGAGTTTTGGTTGAAAATATTCAAAATGGTCTCCATTTTATTTTTTTGTTCATGGACTTTGATGCACTTGAGACTTGTTTTAATGATCAAATGAATTCTTTACACACTAGAATTGTTGCAAAAACATATTTAGAATTATAACGAAGTACTCATTTGATCATTAAATCTAAAATTAAGTGCATTAAGTCCACTTGACAACTCCAAAAGTACTTAAGCTAAAAACAACACTTTCTAATTCCTATATCAATTTCACAAATGCATAATCAAGTCTACTTACACTTGTTAGAACCCTCCAACAGCTCAGTTTCCTTTCAACCATCCTACTTTCAATTTCCAACACCTAAACCTCCAAAATGAACTAATAAACTCAACCTGTGATGCAATTATCACTTTTCATGACAAATTTGTCTGATATAAACCACTAGACAAGTCCTAATTGACCTCATAAAAGATTCCAAACTCTCTAAAACAGTTTATACCCCTTGACTCAAAATGTCACTACTCAAAATCCCATTTTTACACTAAAAACACTCTAAAACTTCAACAAATCACTACCACTTTATTCCAAAACAGATTTAAATCCATCAACACCTCTAACAAGTCTTAAATTACTCAATAATGACCCCAAGACATTAGTATTCTCACATCAACCCTTATTTCTCAAATTCACTCATCAAAACCCTTATATTTTTACCTTGACCAAGTATTGATTTGATCCCTCTTTACGTCAACCATTTTGAATTCAATTTATCACATCAATATATATAACTTCAGTAAACATTAACATAGCAATATCAACATGAATTTCACATAGTACCAAACATTCAATCACCAAACAAACATTGATCATTATTCAAATTCAGATATTACTAGAACAATCATTTTAAATACATGCAATTCAAATTATATTATATAAAGATATTAAATTCAAACCACCAAAATAATCTAAAACAAGGTCTAGCTTCCTTTACCTCACAAGAAAATTTCTCAACGCAAAGAAATGTTTCGCAGATTGCTTGAAACATAAGAAATCTCTAGACAACCTACGAGACACCAAATTAGAATTGGACAGGATCCTTAGAACTCTCGATCAACCAAGAACAAGAAAGGAAGGCCAAATGATACATGCAAAAATGTTTCCATGCATAGTCATGGATCAAAACTAAAAGGTAAAAATGAGTAGAAACTTACTTGTTCTAAGACAGAAATTGATTGATTAGATTTGTAGGCTTTGACGTCGTGATCGTCTAGACACCTCCTTATTTTTAAACAGATGACTCAGGAGTCAAAACTCTTAGAGATAAGGTAGAGAATTCTATAAAAGTGTTTTCTAAAACGATAATACATTTTAAAATAATAAAATTCGTTGATGCAAAACTATTTATAATAAAACCATTTAATATTAAAAAAAAATCAAATCTTACTATTTTTAAATTACCACTACTCCTAACATACTTATTGGCTTTTACATTTATTATTTTAGAAGTGTTTATTTAGAAATTTGAGCATATTCTTTTCCATAACTTAATTATCAACATTTTGATAGGATATTCTTTCGCAATCACACTTTGTAAATCAGTGACTAAATTCATGATGATGTAAATATTATAGACTTTCAAAAGCTAAAATTATATTTATTTTTTATTTTGGTGTTTTCACTTTAATGCTTTATAATTATTACTTCGTTATTTTTAAAAAAATATTTTGTATATGTAATTAGTCTCTCTAATATAATAAATTTTTTATTTTAATATTTATTATCTATTTGAAAAAAAAATTAACCTATCAATATTTCAAGTGAACATACTTATGGTCAAGTAAAATGATAGTAATTACTAGTAGTTTTGAAGGTTAATGTATTATTAATATGCTAGTATTTTAAACATTTGTATCACTATTTTTTTTTTCAAAATTTTAGAAATTATTGTTTTCGTCTTATAAAAGATGAAAGGAATATTATAAAACGTTAAAGTTGATAACTGATTAGTAGTTTAAAAATACGAAGGTCAGTAACATATTTAATTTTACCAAGGTTGGAACTCACTTATTTATGGTTAACAAAGTGTTTTTTTGTAGATGAAACAAAGAAAATTATAATAATTCTTACAAGTAAGTTAAGTTTATTAGCTGTTAGTAAAAATTGAATTAATGATATATAGTCGTCTCTCTTCAAATTTGTAAATTAGAATTTAATTTAATTTCTCAATATATCGAAATAATTCATAAAAGATATATTTTAGTATATCTACATTAAGAACTTTGTATGTGCGTGTGAAAAAAAGTAGGTTAAAATATGTTTTTAAAGTCATTCTAAAATTATTTAAATTCAATTTTAATCATTCTAAAAGAAATTTACCCGTTTTTAATCATTTCAATTTTAAAATGCAAATAGTTTTAATTCCTTCAGTGATATAGAAATATACAAAGACAAAAAATGAAATAGATAACATTTAGAAAAATAAAATTGTTCAATTTAAAAATTAAACAAATAAAATATTGATTACATTTAAAATAATTAAAATTCAAAACATTTTATAACATCACAACAAATTAATTTATCTGAAAAGAAATGGAAGGTATTGCTCATTTCTCAAGAGTGGTGGCATGTCACGGGTGCAACATGGCTCAGAAAAAGCCAAACTAAAGGATGTGTATTTTAGTTATTCTACTTTTGTCACTTTCCCATTAAGTATTTATGATCCATGTTCATCCTCAATTCTAAAATAGCGTGTATGCAACTATAATTGAAATTGATGAGTATGACAAAGATGTCTTTGAAAAAGAAGTAAAAACCTATAATTTGAAATTGTAAAGATCAATTAAACATTTCTACAATTATGTTTTGGTGTCAAAAAAGGTGTTTTGGTAGGTTTGATTTATAGGATTGAAAAGGGACCCACCCAACTTGTTTTTATTTAATTTATAAAAGAGATATGTACACACTCATTTGGGATGGTTGGCCAATACGAAAAAAAGAAAAAAGAAATAAGGGAATCAAAGGAGTGAACTATTTAATTTGAATTTTGGAAAATGAATCCAATAAAAGAGAAATGCTAATAATAATAGTAGACTCTTTTATAATATTTCATTATTGAATAAAATGTGGATATTATAAACTAATGAAGTGATACTAACATTGAATGGATCTCTCTCACATGACAAAAACTTAATTTATACTGAAATGTTCTAAAAAAAAGATATTTTGCTTTTTCTTTTTCTTTATTAGAAAATCATATTAGTTCATTGATGATGGATTAATAAGTGTACCAAATCGTACAAGTAATATAAATGATAAGATAAAGTATCGTTTTTTCCAAGAGATTCGTATGACTTTTTCTTTCGCGTGAATTAAAATAATAAGACTTGAAAAATAAAATTTAATAATTTGGATTTTGAGGATAAAAATATTAACATGCAAAATAAATGTTGATTCAATTGACAAGTGAAAACAATGGATGGATGAATGTTGTTGGGTATTAACAATTTCATCTATTCCACTCTCTCTCTTACATATTACCCTTAATTATTAGATTGATTAAATTGTTATGCGACTTTCTTAGCCTCCCCTTAACCCGATCCCTCGGCGAAAAGGGCCTAATATCAATTTACCGGCTGGCTATCCCTAGCCTCCCCTTAACCCGATCCCTCGGCGAAAAGGGCCTAATATCAATTACCGGCTTGCTATCCCTAGCCTCCCCTAGTAATTAATACCGCATTATAAACAGAAGTTAGCGCAATTGATCGTCCTACCCCTATCCCTAAGTGGTATTGCAAAATCAAGAGATTACTCACCAGCTCATGTCATCATCGCACGTCCCCATGTCAATAACGACAAACAACAATATACCGAATGAGTTAAACGATAAAAGCCTTAAGCACAGATGATAACCCAACAATAATCAATCAAAACATATGGAGACCATATAAAATAATCAATAGTTTCAATAAGAGAGAGTATCAAAAGATTACATTGTATTCCCCAACAACAATAGGGTTTAGTTCACCATGGACATGGTGAACTTAGATGAAAAATGGAAGAAGAATGAAAGAGCAAACCCTAGAAAAGATGAAAAGGAGCCTAAGCATCCAAGAGATCCTCTCCAGAGAGCAAAATTAGGTGTGGCCGTCTTCCCTTGTCAAAAGAATGACTCTGAATTCGTAGTAGGGGTATTTACGTCAAAATCAGGCCCAAGTCCAGCGTGCCACTGCCGGGCGGTTCAAGTGTGCCGCCTTGCGGTTTCCCATAACCTGCCACCGCCGCCCGACAGCAATCGCCACTGCCCGACGGTTTCCCTCGCCAGCGCCCGACGGCAATCGCCAGCGCCCGACGGTTTCTCTCAACTTGAAATGCTGCCTACTCCTCGTCCTGGACCGCTTGACGGATTAAGTGTGCCGCCGGGCGGTACGTCGACTCTTCAAAATTTCATTTTTCTGTTCTTTTCTTGAGTCAACGACTTGTATCTTCAACTCCATTTTCTACTTTTCTCAAATTAGCTTCAAAACAATGCAAAACAAGCATAAAATCACTCAAAACATCTTTTGGCTCTCTCCTGACTCATTTATTGAGTTTTGCTTAATTTTAAGCTCATTCCGAGTAGTAAAGGGTGTAATTTGGTCCAAATTGATATATGAAAATCACTGTTTTTCAACCTTCATCATTCATGTAAGCAATGGAGGTAAAGATGTCATAGTAAATGAAACTTGAAGAAATGAAAGAGATTAAAATTCTAATCAATTAAGGGAATATCAAGTGAAATCAAATCATTTTTGTTGTATGTTTACATTTACTGGCTTTTAACTTTCTTTATTTTGTTTTAGGTTCATTAAATTTGAATAATCATTTGAGTTTTATTTCAAATTATTTTAAGACTTCAATATATCATTTTATGTATTTAAATATTAGTTAGTTGTAGTTTATATCAAAAGAATGTCCAATATTCTAAATTTGAAATTTGAGACACATGAAAAGAATATTAAAGAATGTAAAGATAAAGCAAGATATGGAAAAGTGAAAAGTATTTAAGGGATAAAGAATTACGTGGAACTTTTGCACTTTTGGTTCCTTCACTCGCTTGTGTATAATGTTTTATCTGATGCCATAGTTCACGAAAACCTGTGTTTGTATATATATAACATATAACATTTCATTGTGTCTTAAAAATTAGTGAGAAAGAGGAAAAATGTCTATCAGAACAAACCGAATGAAAGCAGTGCCAACACTGCAGAGACGGTTGACATTGGTTAAGAGCGGAGAAGAGCCTAATATTTCTGATAAGCTTGACAGGTTAATGTCTGATCTAACAGCCATAAAAGATTTGTTTTCAACAGTGAAAAGTAACGAAGAAGAACTCCTTGACACGTTAAAACTTGTCGATGATCTTCTTCGCAACTTCAAAACAGAAAAGAAGTTCGACGAGATTTCCAGTCGAATTTTGGAACCAGAGAAAGCCGATCCACAAAAGGGTGAGCTGCTAAATTTCTATATATATATATATATATATATATATATATATATATATATATATATATATATATATATTATATGTGTATGTATATTGTGTTGAATGTTTAATATTCTTTATCATTACAAATATGATGTTAGTTCGGAATGAGATGATGGTATCTCATATTTACATATATATGAGTAATTTGATTTGTCCTTACAAGTTCCAATTTGATGACTGCATGAACGCACGAATTTGGTGTACATTTCTCTATTTTTGGTTCTGATTTATTAGGGTTTTGGTTGCTATTACAGCTCTATAATAGTATGTTTGGAGTGATTTATTTATTTAATGAATTTGAAAGAGGGGATTTACTAGAGTAATTTATTTATTTAATGAATTTGAATTATTTTTAGATAGCCTGAATTGTTCGGATGGGAAATTTAAAAAAAAAATTAAAATACAAATTTTAATAAAATATTTTAAATAATTAAAATAATATTGGAACTTGAAACTTATTCCAGAAAAAGAAAGAAAATTAAAATTTCACAAGTAGTCGTCATTCCTCCGTGTACCTTTTTATACACATACATATTTAAAGAAAAAAAAAATTAAAATTGTTAAATATTATTTGATCATTTAAATTTGACTACCATTTTTTTAAAACTTAAATTTTAAAATACATATTTTTAAAATGAAATTTTATCTTAAAAGAAAAATTCAATTATTTTATCCAAAAAAAACTTACTCTATCCAAATAATATTTAAAAATTAAAGAAATTTTAATTACAAGTACATTAAATATAATGTATTTTAAGTGTTCAGAATTATTAAAATTCTTCATCCAATCAGTAAAGAACAATTTCTTTTTCCTCTGAGACAATACTTTTATGAGTTTGAGAAAACCAAATGAAGTGAGTGATTGGAGAATAAAAGAGATTTTCAATACCAACATTAAAATCCTTAAAATTTATGTGAACACTTGATAATTTCATTGTCTATTTTGATTTTCTTAGATTATATTACAAAAACATTCTATGAAAAATTGGTATTGTCACTAGTGCAAAAACGCTGTTTAACATCATTCAAAAGAAGTCGGTTAGAGGGCAGCTCGACGTATATTAATGGACGGTGGCATTATCATAAATAAGTTGGTCCCCAAGACGTCGGTTTCTAGGACAAACGACGTCTATGATATAGTAGACATCTGCTCTGCCCTAAACCGACGTCCAATTGACATCGGTTGTTCTAGGGGCCGACGTCTACTTGCTTGCAATTAATGCTCTTCACCTGATTTCCAGGCGCTTAGGTGTCTTGTAGTAAAAAACCGACGTCTATGACTTGTCCGGAAGGCGGGAAGACATCAATTTCTGCAATATAGACGTTGGATTTCTCAGTGGGCGACGTCTATGTGCCTGTAATTAATGATACCAAACTCGCAGGCACTTCGACGTCCGATAATAGAGCCCCAACGTCTATATTGTTAAAGACGTCGGCACCTTGGACAACTGTCGTCTACTTCCCTGACAAGAAATGAAACGTCAATCGGTTCAGCGCAATAGACGTCGGCTCTCCTAATGTCGGACGTCTAATGTGCATTCAAAAAGTCAGATTAAAAGTTATCTTTAATGTCAAATTAGTTATATAACCGACGTCTATGTGACTATAGACGTAGGTTTCTGTAGCAACCAACGCCCCATTTCATGTTAAATAAACCACAAACTCTTCGCGGCATTGCAGTTTCTGATATCATCGTCTTCCTCCTCTCCTTTTTCTCTCTTGCGGCTCCTCTCCTTTTTCTCTCTTGCGGCATTGCATTCTAGGTGCGTGTTTTTTTATGGTTACCGTTTAAACTTTGTTCAGTCTTTCATCGATTATCTTCTGGTTCAACTGATTAAATTCCTTTGTGTTGTGTTTTAGTGCAATTTTGTTCTTTTCTTGGGGTAACGTAGTACCACATTCTTCCTTTGCTAGCTGCCTCCCAGAAAAAGCAAAGTCTTTTGGATTTCTGGTGGCGTTTCGGCCCAAAAACGACCCCGGGTCATTGCCTAGTTATTGTTTCACTGTGATTTTTCCCTTGCGGTTGAAAATGAAACTAAGCAAGAACCCAGGTTTGGTTTTCGGTTGAAATGTCATGAGAAATTCAAAAGACGCAAGCTTTTTTTCGGGGAAAACTAGCAAAGGCAGAGTGTGCTACTAGGCTATCCCAAGACAGGAATAAAAGTGCACTAAAACACAAAAACTGTATTAAACGTCGGTTAATCCAAAGACTGACGTCTATAGTGACCTTAGACGTCGGTTAGTGACATGTTATAAGTCTTTATGTACTTTTAGATGTCGGTTAATGCGTATTCTGACGTCTATATTGTGCCTTTAGACGTCGGGTTAGGCATATGCCGAAGTCTAGTGACATCGGACAAGGCACTAACTGACGTCATTATAGACGTCTGTAATATGGATATCCGACGTCCCATTGACGTCACCGGTAATGACGTCAGTTGGTTAATAGACGTTAAAAGCCCAAAATAATAGACGTCTAAAGTCCTTTCTGCATTACTGTGTATATTGATATATATATATATATATATATATATATATATATATATATATATATATATATATATATATATATATATATAT